>NC_057804.1:80253925-80520594 GCF_018294505.1 Triticum aestivum
CCCAACCGCCGGTGACTGCCAACCAGAGGTCTCACGACTTCGAATACCCACCGACCACTAATTTATTACCATTTCAGTCCTTCATATACGCGCTAACGGGTGGGCCCTACAGTAATGTGCGCTGCTGAATGTGGACCGTTTGACTAGTCAATTGATCGTGTTATCAACAAATTACGGAGCTGTATGGTGAGCCAGTGACCACATGATCACCCTAAAATGTACTCCTATTTTATTAACACAGTATAGATCAAACTACCATTTCTTTCTTTCATATACGGGCTGACAGGTGGTCCCCACGGTTACGCGCCCCGATGGTGCAACACTAGTTGCGCCGCGTGGAACATTTGACTGGTCAATTGGTTGTGTCATCAACAAAATACGGAGTTGTACGGGTGAGCTAGTGACCGTATAATCATGACATGTATTTGTTTAACACGGTATAGACAGAAGGGCTCATATATACACGCAAGCACTCACTACTATAAGCGCACACACGCGAACTCTACCCCTATGAGCACCTTCGAGAGAGTGGGCTAGCATATATGATCTTGAGATTTTACGAAGTCACCATAGGTGCCTCGTAGTCGAGTGGAACCTCTCCTCCCACTGAATGTATATCGCCGGAAAATACTGAAATTAACACAAGATAAATGCGAGCACCGGGACTTTAACCTTGGTGGGCTCGACAAACCACTGTCCTCCTAACCATCCAACCACATGTTGGTTAGCACGACAAAATGTATGTCGTGACCGTGATGAGCTTATTCTGAAGTCCAGTGACCATATCGTGCTTTCGTTTCAAATACAATGACTGTAAGTGTCGTCAACAAAATACGGAGCACGCATCAAATGCAAAGTCCGTCAGTGTCATCAACAAAATATGGAGACGTATCGTGAGCTAGATACCGTTGTACTATTGTATATGCTTATTTTCTTAGTGGCCGATTGCGTGTGTGGTGTGGTGGGCACATCATTTCTAGTTGTGGTGGGTCAACATGAAGACTCATGGGTCGGTTCCATCCTGCACCACATATAGGTTGGACCGAGACGTGTTATACGAAGACCCATGTGGAGGACTCAGCGTACAACACGAAGCTACCAGAGTCGCAGAGGACTCTATCCCCACTGGTGATAAGCCGGCTATATATGATTTGTAACCCTAGGCCCTTAGTATGTTATACAAGCTTGGGGGCTAGTTCGTCGATAGTATACACACACGCACAATGCTTGGTATTCACGTGTACTTTGTGTACACCCCTATCACTAATATACAATACCAGGAGTAGGATCTTTCTTCAACTACAAGGGTCCGATCCGAACTAGGGTAAAACTTTGCCTCGTATTACCATCTAGCCTAACAGCCAGGGATATCCTACCGAATGATATGATGAAATCATATCTGCCAACTACTAAGAGAGAGGTGTGTTGGGGGGATGTGTGCGAGAGAGGCCTAAAGATAATGTGTGTGCGGGAGACACGTAGGCACATATATGTGCGTATAGAGGGCTAGTAGAGACCGTGCGTGTGTATATATGCATGTGAGAGAAATAGTGTTTTCCAACTGAGATTAGTGAAAAGAGTGGTACATAGTAGTCAGAAAGAGAGAGAGAGAAACAGAGAGAGCATGTGCGTGAGACACCCTGACACCCTGAGAGAGATTGTGAGCATGTGTGAAAGAGAAATGCCGATGCATATAAAGTGTGTGCACTTATGCGTTAGATAGAGAGATATATAATGCGCTTGTGAGAACGGGACGAGGCATAGTGCATCTACGTGTAAAAGGCGGTTCTACGCATTAAATTAAAATATAAATGGCATTATTATTTTTGGATGAGATCATGAATTTTGCAAATTGCGTATGGACAAAAATTGGTCTATCAGACACCCATACTCTATTGAATTCTAGCATGTGCATGTGTTTATTTCATATTATCGATCCATAGAGTGAGAGCGGTTTGAAATACAGGCAATGGATGCTTCTGCAATTCATATATAAACATTAATTAGTGCACTCCATGTTGTTAGTGTGAAGCACTTTATACATTTGTCACTTGCATGGATACATTCCAAATTGCTAGCTACGAAATAGAATACATGTCGAATTCAACATAAAGGGGGTTTCGAAGATTCGAATTCATAGGAAGTGCATTCATCTATTTGAACCCGAGATAATGGAATTTGTAAATCAGATGTAAAGGGGGGCATCAATCTTTGTTGTGAGTTTGAACATGCTATATATATATTCATACGCATATCTAACTTTTTTTTTGCAACCAAGGAGATTATATCTGGAACCATGCATGAACTGAGGTAAGTTGCATATTTTTTAATATATACTCGTGTAGAATGTATATTCAAATGTACCCCCTCCATTCCAAAATAATCGTAGCTTTAGGATTTTCAAGAGTAAAGATTTCTAAAGTTTGACAAATCCTGAAAGTTCAATTCAAGAGAACTGAAAATTTTAATGCTTCTGCTCCCAAATATTGAACGAAGCACCAAATAGGCCTCTGGTCACCCGAAACCACGCGAGACTAATGTTTTGGTGGTAGGAAATTACTGTCCTGACTCTGGCCCATGTAGCCTATCGGCCCGATGTCCAAAGGTCTAAACCGGGGTAGGTTTGGAACTTCACCAAGACGCCAGTCTGAACTGCCTCCGAGAAGCATTCATACGCCATGGGCACCTAAACACCCATGTGCTTGGCCGAAATCTATCCCGCCCACATTTGGGACACCTGACATGACTGTCCTACCCCCAACCCGCAATATGTCCAAAATTTTAGATGGGGGCAAAGTTTGTAACTTTCCCCAAATTTCAAACAAGCGCGTCTCAAACTGAACATTGTTCCCCCTTAGTTCCCCGCCTCCCTCCGTTTCCCCATTCATACTCCGTGGGCACGAAACGCCCTCTCCACCAGCCGCGAAACCCCAGCCTCCTCCGTCCTCCACCCCATAGCGGCCAATCCACCGCCGCCCTCCTCCATCACGCCAGAGCCGGTACCCCGACGTCGTCGTCCAACGCAACCGCAACCGCAACACCCTCAAGGACTTAGCAGCTGAAGCCGAGGACGAGCTGCCTCCATGACGCCGACACTAACGTGCGCCATACAAGAACCACTCCGACCACGCCATCATGCGCCTCACTGCTGCGGCTCCACTATCGCAACCGTCCACCGCACCGGAGCTGTTCCCACTACACCGTCGTTCACCGCCTCGGATCTGCTTCCCCGCCGCCGACAGACGACCACTGCACCACACTCAACATCTTGGCCATGGGTTCGTCCAAGGTTGCACCGTCCTCCACAACTTCTGGTTTCCGGCAAACAACAAGAAGATCGTCGGAAAAACAGAAGGAGGACACATCACTGCCAGCAGAAAGAGGTACTCCGCTTCCCTTATTCATGCAAATCTTACGTCTCTACTCACACCGTATTCATCAAACGAAAGAAACTAGTTGAGCGATTCTTACTACATCTTCTTTGTGATACTAAATGCACATGGTTTCCTCCCTTTTACTATTTCACCTTTGCTAGAGGTCAGTAGCCGCCTGGATTTCAATTCAGGGTCAGTCGAACCGCAACTAAAAGAAGCAGCACCCGCTTAGGCGCGGGAAGCACCTAGTCCACCTGTTCCCCGCGGAAGCGGCGCATCGGTGTCTATCATAGGGGTGTGGGGCGCAGGAGCTGCTTGCGCCTGACCTGGAGGTCGGCGGGGCTTGAATGGATGGCCGGGGGCGGTGCCAAGCATGGCGGTGCGGTGAGGTCGAGGGGAGGGCGTAGGCAGGGGAGGAATACTGGGCTGGTGGTCGCTGGCCTTTCGAGGAAGATCATCAACACTGACTGGCTGGAGGTAGATGAAGGCGATCTGCCCGTTCTTTGTACATCGGACGGTGTAGAAAAAATGGGCTGACCTATTTGCTTTCAGTCGACTGTTATTTTCATAGAATCCTGTAGTAATTTAGTGTGCCATGCATGTTGTAGAGCTATCTTTTGTCTCCCATCATTTATTTCTCACCGACCTGCTATCTGCTACCTTTACACTATACTAATTGTGCACACACTTCACCCATACTCACACTATTGTCTTTTTATGCATGGGTATTTCAGACTCTGACGCAGTGTTGATGAATGCAGAAAAGAAAAGACAGAAGTCGCTCCAGTGTAATTCAAAGATAAGCACTAAGCGTTTCAGCGCTCTAATGGGTGTAGTGTCAGCAGTTGGAGACAGTAAATGTAGCTCTGCAGTTGATGATCTCAATTGCCACACACAACCATCCCAGGTGCTTGCTTTAACTTTGCGCTGACAAATGTGGTTGCATGTTGCATATGGTGTCTAGCTTGTATTGCTTCCAATTTGGTTAAATTGCATCTGCTTACTTTACACATTATACCTTTGATAATGACATGCCTTCATGTTTTTGATACATACTACATATGTCTATTAACCATGTTCGTACATCAAACTAATGCTCTTTTGTATCCCTCGTCAATCACTTATCATGAGACAGTCACCCGAGTGGGTTACTGTGAGATGCCCTACTCATTTAAAGAGTGCAGTGTCATCCTCCCCACATGATTCTCAAGAAACGGCAAGGCTAAATGAAGATAGTCAACGTAGCTCTCTAGTTGATCACCGCAATTCCCCCACACCACCATCGCAGGTGCTTGCTCTTACTTGGCAGTGTGATATGTGGTTGCATGTTGCATATGGTGTCTACCTTGTAATGCTTCTAATTAGGGTAAATTGCATCTGCTTAGTTAACACATTATACCTGTGAATATGACATGCCTTCCTGTTTTTGGTACATACTACGTCTTTCTATTAACCATGTTCTTACATCAAACTACTTTTCTTGTGTATCCCTCATCAATGCTCCTAATTTGTTAAATTGCATCTCCTTAGCTTACACATTATACATGTGAATATGACACGCCTTCCTGTTTTTGGTACATACTACATCTGCCTATCACACCATGTTCTTACATCAAACTACTGTTCTTGTGTATCCTGCATCTATCGCTTATGATGAGACAGTCATGCGCGTGGGTTAATATGAGATGCAATACTCTTATAAAGAATGCAATTTCATCCTATCCACATGATTCTCAAGAAACAGCAATCCTAAATGAAGATATTGAACGTAGCTCTGTACCTGAAGACCGCACTTCCCCTACACCACCATCATAGGTGCTTGCTCTAACTTTGCAGTGTGATATGTGGTTGCATGTTGCATACGAAGTCTAGCTTGTAATGCTTCTAATTAGGGTAAATTGCATCTGCTTAGTTTACACACTATACCTGTGAATATGACATGCCTTCCTATTTTTGGTACACACTACATCTATGTGTTAACCTTGTTCTTACATGAAACTACCTCTCTTTTGTATCCTGCATCAATCACCTACGATGAGTCACCATTACTCATTGCATATTGCATATTATTTCTAGCCTGTTGCCATGTATTGCTTCTAATTTGGTCAAATACATTTGTTAGGGCACCCTTTTAATTTGGTAGAGTGATATTGGTTTCATCTTTCATATGGTTTCTAGCTTACATCGATTCTAATAAGTTCAAGCACCTTGTGCTTAGTTTACACTTTATACATCATACATGTCAATATGCCACGCCGTCCTGTTTTTCATACATATTCCATCCTCCTATCATGCGGCTGCCCTACTTGAAAGTAGTGTTCGTCAGTATCATGCATCAATGAGTTCTGAAGAGCAAATTTTATTCCTTTTTCTTGTGGGTTTGACTTGACAAGGCAAAATCAAGAAAGAGGAAGGAAAAGAGTAAGGAAGGCAATGATGGTGGTCCTCTGCAGCAATGTAAACGGAGCATCTATACCGATTCTCCTTGTACTGATAGTGCATTACAAGGTCCAAGTCTCCGCTCCCCTACTCCACCATCCAAGGTGCTTGCTCTAACTTGGCAGTGTGATATCTGGTTGCATGTTGCCTATGGTGTCTAGCTTGTATTGCTCCTAGTTAGTGTAAACTGCATCTGCTTAGCTTACACATGATACATGTGAATATGACACGCTTTCCTATTTTTGGTACATACTATATCTGTCTATCACACCATGTTCTTACATGAAACTACTCTTCTTGTGTATCCTACATCAGTCACTTATGATGGGACACCTTTAAGTTGGCAGTGTGATATTGGTCCGCGTCTTGAATATGATTTCTAGCATGTATTGCTTCTAGTTTGATGAACACCACCTATGACGAGACAGTTTTAACTTGGCAGAGTGATATTGATTGCACCTTCCATATGGTGTCTTACAGTGTTTCTAATTTGTTGAAGTGCCTTCTGCTTAGTTACCACATCATAGGTGTGAATATGTCAAGCCGTCCATTTTTTCATACATATTCCATCCTCGTATCATGACTTTGCCTTTCATCAGAGTAGTGTTCGTCAGTATCATGCATGAATGAGTTCTGAAGAGCGAATGATATTCCTTTTTCTTGTCGGTATGACCTCACAATGTAAAATCAATAAAGCTGAAGGAAATTGGCAAGGCATTGGATGATGGTGGTCCTTCCAAGCAACTGAAATGGAGGTTCTCTACAGATTCTACTCCACCATCCTCCCAACAAGATTCGCAAGACAACGCAAGGCTAGACAGTCAACGTAGCTATGTAGATGATGAGCACATCTCCCCTACTCCACCATCACAGGTGCTTGCTCTAACATGGCACTAGTATATGTCGTTGCATGTTGCGTATGATGTCTAGCTTGTATTGCTTCTAACTTTGTTGAATTGCATCTGCTTACTTTACACATAATGCCTGTGAATATGCCATGTGTTCCTGTTTCCACATCAGACTACTATTCTTGCATATCCCGCATCAGTCACTTATGATAAGGCACCTTTAAGTCGCCACTGTGATATTGGTTGTGTCTTGCTATGATTTCTAGCATGTACTGCTTCTAATTTGTTGAAATGCCATACAGTTTGAACTTGGCAGAATGATATTGGTTGCATCTTTCATATGGTGTCTAGCTTGAAGTGCTTCTAATTTGTTGAAATGCCTTCTTCTTAGTTACCACATCATAGGTGTGAATATGTCACACCTGTCAGGACCCCGATTCTATGCCACACCGATCTAGCATGTAACACCTCATATCACTTTGTGGCCTCACGCACGGTATTCCCACGGGTGTCACCTTACCATGCCCGGGACCGTTTGTGCCTTTTGGCACACGTATATGATAGTGTCGCTAGCATCCATATGACAAGAACTCGGGCTGACATGGCTAGTCGTGAACCCGAAGTGGCACTAACTTACAGGGACATGCATACATGACCCAGCATCGAATGTGTCGGTCATCAGCGAGTGAATCCAGGCTGTAGCAACTGGGCTAGCAGGACTCCAGTAAACCGGGCTGTAGCAGGCTAACAGGACTCTGGTACACACCGCGTGACATTTCCCTGAAGGGACAGACACAGGAACGAAGAAGGACACATGCCGGCTAGCCTAAGTGTCCCGGAGCAGTAGCAAGCTACCAAAGCTCAGTGGAAGCACTAGGAGACATTTCTCGGTAAGAGAGGCTACTAAGGATAAACAACTAGATAGTCAGATCCCACACATAGCAAGACACATTACACGTACGCATAACATGCAAGTATGTGTTGTACAACATGGCATCATAGCATAACTCAACAACTCATATAGATAAAGGCTCAGAAGAGCCATCATAGCATTTGTTACAAACAGGGGTCACATGACCCAACATTCAGAGCAAACAAGCAACAAGCGGAAGCATTACATGTCTGAGTACAGACATCTACAAATGAAAAAGGCTGAAGAGCCTGACTATCTACAGCATCCGATCAAGATTGTAGCTGAGGTACAAGCTACTTGTCGAAGTCCACGAGAACACTAGTAAGACCGAAGTCTCCGCTGCAAAAACATAAATAAAGCAACATGAGTACAAAGGTACTCAGCAAGTCTTACATCAGATCCTATCATACATGCATTTGTATCAAGAGGGTAATGTGGGGTTCAGTTGTAGCAAGCCAGCTTTGACTCAGTGGCTATCCTGGTCTACGGCTACGAGAAACTTCTTTGAGGTGATATGGCGCACACGAGTCCACTAATCACCACACAATACACTACTATGGATTCATCCCCGTCTCCCTACGAGAAGGCCATCCATAGAACTCACACTTGTCTTGAGCATTTTAAAGTATTCACTTAAAGTTGTCTATGTACCACGTAAGCATCCAAGAAGTCCATAACCGCGGACCCGGCTATTCGAATAGATCATGTTAACCCTGCAGGGGTGTACTTCTTCACACACGCTCTCGCCACTTACCACCATGTACACGTCGTCTATCTCGGCAACCTTCAAGTGGAAGCCTGGCAAGGGAGTCGGCCACGACCTGACTAACCACACAATACTCTAGCCCAGGTTTATCGCCTATTCGGGTTCCATCCGCAAGGAGATCCGGCCGGGGTGTCACTCACGGCCCCAAACAATGTGTGCAGGGTTCCCGAGCCCACCATCCGGGTGCCACTCGGTACACCGGGCCACGTGTGCCTAGTCTGTCCCAAGCCCACTGAGGGAGTCCTGGATTAGGGGGTGTCCGGATGGCCGGACTAAGACCTTTGGCCGGACTCCCGAACTATGAAGATACAAGATTGAAGACTCCGTCCCGTGTCCGGATGGGACTTTCCTTGGCGTGGAAGGCAAGCTTGGCGATATGATATGAAGATCTCCTCCCATTGTAACCGACTCTGTGTAACCCTAGCCCTCTCCGGTGCCTATATAAACCGGAGAGTTTTAGTCCGTAGGACGAACAACAATCATACCATAGGCTAGATTCTAGGGTTTAGCCACTCCGATCTCGTGGTAGATATAATCTTGTACTACCCATATCATCAATATTAATCAAGCAGGAGTAGGGTTTTACCTCCATCTAGAGGGCCCAAACCTGGGTAAAAACATCGTGTCCCTTGTCTCCTGTTACCATCTGCCTAGACGCACAGTTCGGGACCCCCTACCCGAGATCCGCCGGTTTTGACACCGACATTGGTGCTTTCATTGAGAGTTCCTCTGTGTCGTCGCCTTTTAGGCCCGATGGCTTCTTCACTCGTCAATCGCGATGTGGTTCGGGATGAGACTTTTCTCCCCGGACACATATTCGGTGGCTTCGCACTGCGGGCCGACTCGTTCGGCCATCTGGAGCAGATCGAAAGCTACGCCCCTGGCCATCAGGTCAGGTTTGGAAGCTTAAAATACACGGCCAACATCCGCGGGGACTTGATCTTCGACGGATTCGAGCCACAACCGGGCGCGCCGCACTGTCATGATGGGCACGATTTAGCTGTGTCCTCAGACAACGCCCAGAGCATCGCTCAGGTGTCCGCTCCGACCATTAGCTCGGAGCCCACTACGCCAGTCGGGGACGGACGGTTAGACGCCGCCCCGGAAACTGTAATCTCTACGGCGATAGAGCCGGATACCAACCTAGTCCCTCGCAAGGCCCATGACTCCAAGGTGCCGGACTCCGATCCGGACTCCGTTAATCCCGCACCTCCCCCGATTAAGCCCGATTGGGCTCTGGTCATGGAGTTCACCGCTGCGGATGTCTTTCAGCACTCACCTTTCGGCAACATCCTAAATTCGTTAAAGTCTCTCTCTTTGTCAGGAGAGCCCTGGCCGGACTACGGCCAACACGGTTGGGATGCGGACGACGAAGAAATTTGTAGCTCACCCACTACCCACTTTGTAGCCACTGTCGATGATTTAACCGACATGCTCGACTTCGACTCCGAAGACATCGACGGCATGGACGTCGATGAAGGAGACGATCAAGAACCAGTGCCTATAGGGAACTGGAAAGCCACCTCGTCATATGACATATACATGGTGGACACCCCTAAAGCGGGGGATGGCGAGGAGAAAACGGAGGATGACCCCTCCAAGAAGCAACCCAAGCGCCGACGTCAGCGGCACCGCTCTAAGTCCCGCCAAAGCAAAAACGGCGATTCCGGCACCGGAGATAACAATACGCCGGACAGTGCCGAAGACAACCCCCTCCAGCAGGATTTAGTGCAGGAGGACGAAGGAGCCAGCCCTCATGAGAGAGCGGCCGACAAAGAGGATGAGGACGACAATTACATGCCCCCCTCCGAAGACGAGGCAAGCCCCGACGACGATGAATTCGTCGTGCCAGAGGATCCCATCGAGAAAGAGCGTTTCAAACGCAGACTCGGAGCCACGGCAAGCAGCCTCAAGAAGAAACAGCAGCAGCTTAGAGCTGACCAAGACTTGCTAGCCGACAGATAGACCGAAGTCCTGGCGGCCGAAGAGTATAAACTAGAACGCCCATCCAAGAGCTACCCGAATCGCAGGCTGCTTCCCCAACTTGAGGAGGAAGCAACTAAACCTACATCACCAGCGTATGATGCGCCCGATCGGCCACCCCGTGGCCGCGATAGAGAGGCCTTCAGGCCCTTAACCCAAGCCGCACCCCGACACCGCTCAAAACATACCAGAGTACGGGGATACGCAACAGACCTGCAAGACATCTTGGAGAATAAGGCAAGGCAAACAAGATCGATCTACGGATCGCATGGGCGCCCCGCTTCACGTGACGCTAGCCGTCACGCCGGACATAATAAGTATGGCCCGGCCGAATACAACAGACCAAGCTCGTCCGAGCTGCGTCGTGATATAGCCTAGTACAGCGGCGCCGCACACCCACAATGCTTCATAGACGAAGTAATGGATCATCAAATCCCCGAGGGCTTCAAGCCCGTAAACATCGAATCATACGATGGCACAACAGATCCTACGGTATGGGTCGAGGATTATCTCCTTCACATCCACATGGCCCGTGGTGATGATCTACACGCCATCAAATACCTCCCACTAAAGCTTCAAGGACCAGCTCGACATTGGCTTAATAGCCTGCCAGCAGAGTCAATTAGTTGTTGGGAGGACCTGGAATCCGCATTCCTTGACAACTTCCAGGGCACGTACGTGCGACCACCAGACGCCGATGACCTAAGCCACATAATCCAGCAGCCAGAGGAATCGGCCAGACAATTCTGGACACGGTTCCTGACCAAGAAAAACCAAATAGTCGATTGTCCGGACGCTGAGGCCCTCGCAGCCTTCAGGCACAACATCCGAGACGAATGGCTTGCCCGGCACCTAGGACAGGAAAAGCCGAAGTCTATGGCAGCCCTCACGACACTCATGACCCGCTTCTGCGTGGGAGAAGACAGCTGGCTGGCTCGTAGCAACAACATAACCAAGAGCCCCGGCAATTCGGATACCAAGGATAACAACAGCAGGTCACGTCGCAACAAGCATAAATGCCGCATTAACGGTGACAATACTGAAGATACGACAGTCAATGCCGGATTCAGAGGCTCTAAACCGGGTCAGCGGAAGAAGCCATTCAAAAGAAACCCTCAGGGCCCATCCAGCTTAGACCGGATACTCGATCGCTCGTGCCAAATACACGGCACACCCGAACAACCAGCCAATCACACCAACAGGGATTGTTGGGTGTTCAAGCAGGCAGGCAAGTTAAGTGCCGAGACCAGAGACAAGGGGCTACATAGCGATGACGAGGAGGGGCCCCGGCCGCCGGACAACAAAGGACAGAAGGGATTTCCCCCGCAAGTTCAGACGGTGAATATGATATACGCAACCCACATCCCCAAAAGGGAGCGGAAGCGTGCTCTCAAGGACGTCTACGCGCTGGAGCCAGTCGCCCCAAAGTTCAACCCATGGTCCTCCTGCCCGATCACCTTCGATCGACGGGACCATCCCACCAGCATCCGTCATGGCGGATTCGCCGCACTGGTCCTAGACCCAATTATCGATGGATTCCACCTTACCAGAGTCCTAATGGACGGTGGTAGTAGCCTGAACCTGCTTTACCAGGACACAGTGCGAAAAATGGGCATCGATCCTTCAAGGATTAAACCCACAAAGACAACCTTCAAAGGTGTCATACCAGGGGTAGAAGCCAGTTGTACAGGCTCGGTCACACTCGAGGTGGTCTTCGGATCCCCGGATAACTTCCAGAGCGAGGAGTTAATCTTCGACATAGTCCCATTCCGCAGCGTCTATCACGCCCTGCTCGGGCGAACCACATTTGCCAAATTCAATACGGTGCCGCACTACGCATATCTCAAGCTCAAGATGCCAGGACCTCGCGGAGTCATCACGATAAACGAAAACACCGAACGCTGTCTCCGAACGGAGGAGCACACGGCGGCCCTGGCAGCGGAAGTACAGAGTAGCCTCTCAAGGCAGTTCTCCAATCCAGGTGCCAAACGTCCGGGCAACGTCAAGCGAGCCCGAAGTAACCTACAACAAATCCGGCTGGCATGTTCCGAGCAAGCATAGCAGTGCGGCCCCAACCCTGGCTCCCGTCAAACGGCGACACTGGTACCACGCATACATAATTACGCCTTAGAGATACCATGGGCATAAGGGGAGGGGCACAACAACGGCGCGCCCAGAATGTAGCTCAACCGCACTAAGGGGCTCCCTATTTCGCCGTTTTCCTTTTCACACACTTTCAGGACCCAACTATTCGGAAGGCCTGTCCGGCAATACTCTCGCCGAACCAACGATGCAATAGCCAGGGAGGAAGCAAGCCACGTCAAAAATCCAGGTGGTCTCTATAACGAGTTTAATACCTGTTTCTCTTACAATCCTGCAGCTTGCCCTTGAAGGGGAATATGTCAAATACTCCCATCTCTTGCTTACCGCACTTTTTGTATCGTTCTGCTTTCGCAGCAGCCCTTTTCTAATGAACAATATATAGCTCTTACCTATTATTGTACTTATTTTTATATGCAAATATGTTCAGTCATGACACTATGCAACCGTACACTTTGGTACGGATAATACACCAGGGGCTTACAACACCCCATAACATGGTGTGAGAAGACCGAACACTCTAACAAGTGCGGCACCCCGAACTTATAGCACTATATGCATCGGCTCCGAATCATGTCTTTGGTCAATAGTTGGGTTTGCCAGGCTCCCATGTTTTGGTACCTGACGTTCCGCATTGTTGGCTAAGGTAGCGTTGGGAGAACTACTGCGATTGTGCCCCAGTTGAGCTAGGTTAACACCTCAGTAGAGAAAGCTAAAACTGACTGTCATGATAGTGCGAGAGACCGGTCGCTGTTCGCGAGGTTTCTTCGAGTCCTTAAAGACTTATGCCGGTTCGAGCGAGGAACCGAACTTATCCGGCCTAGGCATGGATAGCGCCCCGAACTCGGTCTTCCGAATACTAGGGGCTTCGCCGAAATTTAAAATTATAGAATTCTATGGCTAAGTGAGAGTGATAAAGCATTATAAGTCCGGCGGCCTGGTTCGTTGTGTTGAACGCCTCCCTAGATGGACCCAAGAATGGGAACAAGGGCACTCAGGTTTATCCCGAACACCCCAGCACTCGTGGCATGGGGGTCGAAGCCGATGACTTGCATCTCTCAGATTTGATAAACGGCCGCACAGAAGGTAATATTTTAAATTAACAAGCGTTGCTTAACGCATATGAACAAAGCTTCAGCGTACAGGATAACAAATGCGAGTTCACTCAAAAATTACATCTTTGGAGCACTCATCCGCTATGCGGCGGGCACCCTTTAGAACGCCATTATAATACATTTCGGGCGTACGATACTCCTTGCCCGGCGGTGGCGCGTCTGTCAACAGCTTCTCCGTGTCTAGCTTGCCCCAGTGCACCTTAGCACGGGCAAGGGCCCGACGAGCACCTTTAATACAAACGGAGTGCTTGACGACCTCAATCAACGGACAAGCGTCCACCAGCCGCCGCACCAGACCGAAGTAGCTCCCAGGCATGACTTCTCCAGGCCACAGCCGAGCTATGAGGCCCTTCATGGCCTGTTCGACCACCTTGTGGAGCTCAACCAGCTGCTTCAGCTGGTCGCTCAGGGGCACCGGAGGTTCGGCCTCAGCATACTGAGACCAGAACACTTTCTCCATCGAGCTCCCCTCTTCGGCTCGATAGTATGCGGCGGCATCAGACACACTACAGGGCAGATCGGCGAACGCTCCTGATGAGCTCCGGGTTCGGGTAAGTAGCAGATAATTAACTTTTATATTTTTGCTTTGCATAAAGAATGCCTTACCCGCCGCTATCTTCTTCATCGCCTCGATCTCCTAAAGGGCCTTCTGGGCTTCGGCCTTAGCGGTCTTGGCACTCTCAAGAGCCAAGGCAAGCTCGGACTCTCGAGTCTTCGAGTCACGCTCCAAACTCTCGTGTTTTTCCACGAGAGCCTGGAGCTCTTGCCGCACCTCCGCCACCCGCGCCTCCTGCTTCTCTCACTCGGTGCGCTCCAAGGCCGCACTCTTTTCGGCCTTCGAAACCGCCTCTTTCAGGGTCGCCACCTTGGTCGTGGCTCCTGCAACATTAACGTTGGTACTGTTATTATTATGCAACCAAGTATTTCTATATACATTTACAGGAGGTACTATGTACCCTCTTTATCCTCGAGCTGCTTCTTGGCAAGGCCGAGCTCGCTCTCGGACCGCTCGAGGCTTTCCTTCAAGGCATTGACATCTGCAGTCAGTGCGGCAGAGGTCAGCAGCGCAGCCTGCATTCCCATATTGACATATTTCTATTAGACTCATGCGTATATCTTTTGAGATCCTCAGATCGGTTTTTCTTTCCGAACACCGAACTGAGCATCAGGGGCTACTGTCTATGCGGTAACATTTTTATATCTGTTTCTGAACACACCTCAAAGCCCGTCAACAGGCTTGTGCAGGCTTCCGTCAGCCCGCTCTTGGCGGACTGGACCTTCTGAATCACCGCACTCATAACAGTATGGTGTTCTTCGTCGATGGAGGCGCCGTTAAGCACCTCCAGCAAATTGTTCGATGCCTCCGGGTGGACGGAAGTCGCCGGCGTCGCAGGCTTGCCCTTCTTATGAAGGCGCCACCTGTCAAGCTCTGGAACCACTGATGGTTCCGGAGCAGTGTCCGGCCCGGGGCCGGACTTAGATCCCTCCGGGGCTTTACCCCCTTTGGGCTAGGAGTTCGGAAGGTCGCCTTGTGGCGCTCCCAGGACCACCTCCTCCTGGTTTTGTCCCCTACGGGACTCCACCTCAGCATCATCTATAGGGAGAGGGGAGGAGGTCGCGGAAGTGAAGCGCTATTCACATCCGACGAATTCAGAGATCCGCTCGACGAATCGCCAAGCTGAGCTCTGGGCGGACTGCATGATTAGCTTCGGTGTTAGAAGCTATCAAATAATAAAGGAGTGCAATAAGTCATTCGGGTAGCCAGACACTTACGATTTTGCCAGGGGCTTGACCCTGGGTGGCCAGTCCACCCCGCCGTCTTCGGCGTCGGGGGCGTAGTCCGGCAGAAGGGACTTCCCCTTCTTGGACCCTCCGGCTTCCCCAGTTGGGGTGGCCTTTCTCTTCTTTCCTCCCCCCGTTGGAGGGGGAGAGGCATCTTCTTCTTCCTCCTCCTCGTCTTCGGAGGCGGAGGGTGCGTTGGGGCCGTCGGGCAAATCCGACGACACCGGGCGCCGGGAACTCTTTTGGGTCCCCGTGGCCTTCTCCTTGGCCTTCTTCTCCGGCACCACGTGGGGTGCCGGAACCAGTAGCTTCGCTAAGTCTGCGTCTACTGGGCCTTCGGGCAAAGGGGTCAGACAGTCGAACTGTCCGGATGTCCTCTTCTAGTCCTGTCAAAGGAACGAGAGTTTAGATCCCACATAAAGTCACACTATGAAATTCGGGTATCCCGTAAGGGACTAAAGGTAAGCTTACTTCGGAGGCTTGACGTTTGGCACAGAACCCGCGATCCTCAGTGACGGGAGGGGAGACCTCGGAACTCTTGAAAAGCACCTTCCAGGCGTCCTCGTGCTTCGTTTCGAAGAGCCGGGATAGAGTCTGGTGCCGGGCCGGGTCGAACTCCAACAAATTGAAGTCCCGTCGTTGACACGGGAGGATCCGGCGGAAGAGCATGACCTGGACCATGTTGACAAGCTTGACCTTCTTGGTCACCAGGTCTCGGACGCAGGTTTGGAGTCCGGTCACCTCTTTCGGATTGCCCCACGACAGGCCCGTCTCTTTCCAAGATGTGAGCCGGGTGGGGATGCCGGATCGAAATTCAGGGGCCGCTGCCCATTTAGGGTCACGCGGCTCGGTGATATAAAACCACCCAGATTGCCACCCTTTGATGGTTTCCATGAAGGCACCCTCGAGCCAGGTGACATTGGCTATCTTGCCCACCATGGCGCCTCCGCATTCCGCCTGTCGGCCTTGCACGACCTTCGGCTTGACGCTGAAGATCTTCAGCCATAGGCCAAAGTGGGGCTGGATGCGGAAGAAGGCCTCGCACACGACGATAAATGCCGAGATATTGAGGATGAAGTTCGGGGCCAGATCGTGGAAGTCCAAGCCGTAGTAGAACATGAGCCCCTGGACGAACAGGTGAAGAGGAAAACCCAGTCCGCGGAGGAAATGGGGAAGAAAAACAACCCTCTCATGGGGCATGGGGTGGGGATGAGTTGCCCCGCATCTGGGAGCCGGTGCGCGATGTCGATAGACAAGTATCCGACCTTCCTCAGGTTTTTGATTTGTCCCTCCATGACGGAGGAGGCCATCCATCTACCTCCCGCTCCCGACATGGTTGGGGAAGGTTGAGGTGGGAAGTGCGGGCTTGGGCGCTGGAGCTCGAGCATGCAGGGACGGATAAGCAGAGGAGGAAGAGGGCGTGAATGGAAAGGGCAGATCCTTATCCCCTTATATGGGCGGCCAAAACTACGAGCCCCCCCACCGGCCTGATAAAACTCGCTTATCTCCCAAGCGCCGCGGTTAATGGCGCGGTTAGGTTACCCACGCTCGTATTGATGAGAATCCCGGAATAAGGGGACACGATCTCTGCTTTGACAATACGTGCCAAGGAAACCGCCTTGCTAAACGCGCTGAGGTGGAACAATAAAATGAATAAAGAGCCTAGATGTGGCATGATGTCACGCCGCGAAATACGTCAGCAGATCCGATTGATACTATTCTCTCTATGAAGGAATGTGGAACTTATTTTGCAGAGTCGTACACTACCCTGGCGTTCAACATCTTCTATGAAATATTCGGAGGAGGAACCCGCCTTGCAATGCCGAAGACAACTTGCACGCCGGACTTGTCGTCATTGAAGCCTGGTTCAGGGGCTACTGAGGGAGTCCTGGATTAGGGAGTGTCTGGATGGCCGGACTAAGACCTTTGGCCGGACTCCCGGACTATGAAGATACAAGATTGAAGACTCCGTCCCGTGTCCGGATGGGACTTTCCTTGGCGTGGAAGGCAAGCTTGGCGATACGATATGAAGATCTCCTCCCATTGTAATCGACTTTGTGTAACCCTAGCCCTCTCCGGTGCCTATATAAACTGGAGAGTTTTAGTCCGTAGGACGAACAACAATCATACCATAGGCTAGATTCTAGGGTTTAGCCACTCCGATCTCGTGGTAGATCCACTCTTGTACTACCCATATCATCAATATTAATCAAGCAGGAGTAGGGTTTTACCTCCATCGAGAGGGCCCGAACCTGGGTAAAAACATCGTGTCCCTTGTCTCCTGTTACCATCTGCCTAGACGCACAGTTCGGGACCCCCTACTCGAGATCCGCCGGTTTTGACACCGACACCCACGCTGTCGGGTGCTAATTGGTAGAAAAATAGCACTACCTACAAACACAAGAAACTAGTTGCGACTCCTGGACAGAGATCAAGTTGGTTAATAAGTCGAGAGGGGCCGATTTACCGGAACCCAATGTGTGGTAGTGTCGAGTCATTGGACAACATACATAGAACTCAGTGCTTAAGGACGGTTCCAGTGAGACAGCCCACCATGTACTCCTACATGGCCTCTCACCGCTCCCTTTACCAAATCGTGTTCACACACTTCACTCTCGGCATCAGAACATATCGTAACACTCCAATTCATTCCCAATGAATCAGACCTGACACAACTCTAAGCAATAGCAGGCATAGCATGGTAAGAACACAACAATGGCTTCAATCAACTCCTACACGGGCTAGTGGGTTTCAACTATTTACTGTGGCAAGGATAGGTCATGCAGAGGAATGGGTTCAACTACCGCAGCACAAAGTAGCAGATGAATCGTTGTTGTCCTAATGCAATAACTGAGAGCAGGAGCGAGAGAGTAGGATTGTATCGGAATGAACAAGGGGGTTTGCTTGCCTGGTAGATCAACAAGGGGGCACTGCTCCTCAAACAGGTACTCTGGAACACTCTCCGGAGCAGGACCTATCGAGAAGGAACAGTGTCAACAATCAAAACACAATCATATGCAACAACATGATGCATGAACATGGCATGTAGATGTGATGTTGTTTGTGCTAATGCATCTAGCATTCTATTTGGAAGAGATCCATTTGAACCAAGGGTTCAAATGCAACTCTAAATTAAGTCTCCTAAAATGCCATAATATGTTTTCTCATATACAACATGTATAAGTTGGTTTGTCATGCATGAAACTAGTACAGATGGAAAGATTGCATTTTTCTGATAATTTTCATATATAAATTATCTCAATTTGAGCTACGGTTAAATTTCTATGATTTTTTGAAGTTTGAATCATTTTCTGGAACTTTCTGATTAATTTTAAATCCAGAAAATGAATAACTGCGTCAGCCTGACGTTAGCGTGACGTCAGCGAGTCAATGGCAAGGTCCAGGTCAAACCCGACCAGCGGGACCCATATGTTAGTGTCTAACCTAACGAATCTAGTTTAGTTAGTGGCCTCAGGCCCACATGTCAGTATCAGCAGGCTAATTAAGTTTAATTAACATCTAACTAAAATTAGCAGGGGCCTGGGCCCACTTGTCAGGCCGGCGAGGTCAAAGGGTCAAACCCTTGGTCAGCGGGGTCAAACCTGCCGGCGAGGCCAGACGCGGCGAAGGGGCTCGGGATTCGCCCTCCGGCGTCCATTTAGGCGGCGAAGACCACGGACGAGGAGCTAGAGCTCGTCCGCGTCGTTTGGATCAAGAGGGAGGCTGCGAGGGTGCCCGAACTCGCCGGAGCGAGGCTCACGGCGGTGGCCGGAGCACGGGCTTCGAGTGGGAGCGGGCTGTGGGGCACGGGGAGGCCACCCGAGGGGCTCTGCGGCACCCTCATGGCACCAGGAGCACGTTGACATGCTCGATTGCGGGCTGCGGTGGCCAGGGCAACGGCGGCGACATGGACGGTGGCGACAGGCTTCGGCCGTGGTGGGGAAAAGGGGCTACGGTGTGCGGGCGGCTAAACGGAGAGAGGGAAATGGGGCAGAGGCTCACTGCAGACTCGACAGTGTCGACGGCGAGCTCGGGGACGCGCTGAAGACGGTGGGGGGAGGGGGGCGAAGACGATCTCCAGCGACCGGAGATGAAGACGGCGGCGAGGCGGCTCTCCAGGGCCTCCCGGGGCGCGTGGCTTGACGGGGAGGTAGCCGGCGATGTGGCGGAGCTTCTGGGCGCAACGACAGGGCGAGGGGTGGCCGCGGTGGTGCTCGTCGGCGGCGGCGGGCGCGTTCGGACGCGAGAGAGAAAGCGAGGGAGAGGAGAGGAGAGGACCGGGGGAGAGTGAGAGGGGTACGGGGCGGCGCGTGGCGTCGCGCAGAGCATCCAGAGCGACGAGAGGGAGGACAGGCAGGCAGGGAGGGAGGAGGTGGCGCGGCGCAGCGGTGCGCGCGTGTCGGGCACGCGCCCGTCCTCCTGTCGGGCTGGGCTGGCCAACTAGGCCGGCCAGGCCGCACAGGACCGGGCTGCACAGGGAGGTAAGCGCCAGGTAAGTCTCTTCTCCATTTTATTTTTCTTTTCTATTTTCTGACATTTGTTTGGTTTAATAAAAATACTAAACCAGTTTATATTCTTATGCCAATTTTTTGTAGGGGCTAGTGACATTATTCCAGAGCTCCTCAACATCTGGCATAATTTTTGGACAATATTAAATATATATATATAACAATATATATCCAAAGCAAATAATTACTGCATTAATTCCAAATTCCCAAAATAAATACTTATGAGCTCCTAAAAATATTGGTTTGATTTTTATCTCTGTCCAATATTTTTAGAGAGAAACATGAGCATTTTCTTGGACCCTTTTGGAGAAATTTTTATTTGGGTCATTTCCAGAAATGATTCTGAGGGTTTCACAAATCCTCATTTCAAATTTAAATGGAATTTAAACATGATGCACAAATGACTAGCTAGCCTAGGTCATACCAGAACTAGGGATGTGACAACTCGCCCGCACTTGAAAAAATCTCGTCCCGAGATTCAGGGGTCGATGGAAAGAAAGTGGGGTACTCCAGTCGAAGACGATCTTCTCGCTCCCAAGTAGCTTCTCTCTCGGAATGATGAGACCACTGAACCTTGAGAAACTTGATGTTATGACGTCGGGTGACACGCTCTGCTTGATCAAGAATGTGAACCGGGTACTCTCGGTATGTGAGGTTATCTTGGAGATCACGCGTTTCATGGTCCACTCCGTGGATGGGATCCAAGAAGCAACGCCTGAGTTGAGAAACGTGGAAGACATCATGAACTCGAGAAATATGTGGAGGTAGTTCCAACTGGTAGGCAACCTCTCCTCGTTTAGCGAGAATGCGAAAAGGACCAATGTAACAAGGAGCCAGCTTGCCCTTGATACCGAATCGATGGGTACCCTTCAAAGGAGTAACCCGAAGGTAAGCTTTGTCGCCAACTTCATAAGTCATATCCTTATGATGACGATTATACTGGCTCTTTTGACGAGACTGGGCTGTTTTCAAATTCTCTCGAATGATGCGAACTTGCTCTTCTGCCTCCTGGATCATGTCCGGTCCAAAGAATTGTCTTTCACCGGTTTCTGACCAGTTCAAAGGTGTTTGACATCTTCGTCCATAGAGAATCTCAAAAGGAGCTTTCTTGAGACTGGATTGATAGCTATTGTTATAAGCAAACTCGGTGAAAGGAAGACATTTCTCCCAATCCATACTGAATGAGATAACGCAAGCTCTAAGCATGTCTTCGAGAATTTGATTGACCCTTTCCACCTGACCACTCGACTGAGGGTGGAAAGCGGTACTGAAGGAAAGATGGGTTCCCATGGCAGTTTGGAATCTCTCCGATAAATGAGAAGTGAAAAGACTGCCACGGTCTGAATTGATCTCTAGTGGAACACCATGGAGTGACACTATTCGAGAAATATATAAGTCAGCGAGCTGACTAGCGGTGATACTCTCTCGAACAGGAAGGAAGTGAGCCACTTTGGAAAGACGATCAACGATTACGAAGATAGTGTTATTCCCTTTCTGGGTCCTGGGAAAGCCGGTGATGAAGTCCATACCGACTTTATCCCATTTCCATTCAGGAATAGCTATAGGCTGAAGGGTGCCAGCAGGCCTTTGATGCTCTGCCTTAACGCGATGACAAACGTCACAATTAGCAACGAAGTCGGTGATTTCTCTCTTCATCCTAGTCCACCAGAACCTCTGGCGCAGGTCCTGATACATCTTAGTACTACTGGGATGAATCGTGAGAGGAGATTCATGCGCCTCCTTAAGAATCAATTGCTGCATCTGCTGACTCTTGGGAACCACCAAGCGGTTCCCAAAGTAAACAACACCTTGTTCATCCATAGAGAAACAACCAGCTACTCCCTTGGAGATATTTTTCTTGATTCGGGAGATTCCCGTATCATGCTTCTGGACTTCTATGATACGATCCACAATAGTAGGTTTCTCCACCAAGGTAGAAAGGAATCCGTGAGGAGCAATGTGAAGCTTAAGCTTGCAGAATTCCTCATGGAGAAGTGGTTGGCCCTGCTGCAACATGAGATTGTTGCAATAGGATTTACGACTTAGTGCATCAGCCATGACATTGGCTTTGCCTGGGGTGTATGTAATCCCTAGATCATAATCTGAGATCACCTCCAACCAACGTCTTTGTCTAAGATTCAGATCTGGTTGTGTGAAGATATACTTGAGACTCTAGTGATCTGTGTAGATCTCGCAACGTTTACCAAGGAGGTAATGTCGCCAGGTCTTGAGTGCATAGACTACGGCTGCAAGCTCTAGATCATGTGTAGGATAACTCTCCTCATGTGGATGCAACTGTCGAGATGCATAGGCAATCACATGACGATCATGCATAAGAATGCAACCTATTCCCTGTCGTGAGGTGTCGTAGTAGATAACAAAGTCTTTAGTGAAATCCGGTGGCACAAGTATGGGAGCAGAAGTCAGGCGTCTTTTCAGTTCCTGAAAACTGTACTCACACTATGGGGACCACTCAAACTTTTTATCCTTCTTGAGAAGTTTCGTGAGGGGTTTGGCTACTCTGGAGAAGTTTTCAACAAAGCGGCGACAATAGCTGGCTAGAACAAGGAAACTCCTAACTTGTTTAACAGTTTCAGGTGGAGTCCAATCGAGAACGGCCTTAACTCTCTCGGGATTGATAGAAATGCCCTTACCAGAGATTACGTGGCCTAGGTAGGTCACTTCTGGCAACCAAAATTCACACTTGGAGAACTTGGCATAAAGGTGATGCTCTCTGAGTTTTTCTAACACAAGTCTAAGATGTTCGGCATGCTCTTCCTCGTTCTTCGAGTAAATAAGAATATCATCGAGATAAAACATGACAAATTTATCTAAGTACTCCATGAAGATCGAGTTCATCAAGCGGGAGAATGTAGCTGGAGCGTTGGTTAGACCGAAAGACATGACGGTGTACTCGTACTGGCCATAACGAGTGACAAAAGCTGTCTTGGGAATGTCCCCGTTTCTGATCTTGATTTGGTGGTAGCCTAACCTCAAATCCATCTTGGAGAAGACTGAGGATCCAGCGAGCTGATCATACAGGTCGTTGATCCTGGGGAGAGGATACTTGTTCTTTATCGTGACCAAATTAATGGGAGGATAATCTACAACCATCCGGTTCGTACCATCCTTCTTCTTGACGAAGAGGACAGGGCAAGCCCAAGGAGAAGAACTAGGATGGATGAAACCCTTTTGCAAGGACTCATCAAGTTGTTTCTTAAGCTCGACTAGTTCTAAGGGTGCCATCTTGTAAGGTCTCCTAGAGATTGGAGCAGTTCCTGGAATAAGATCTATGACGAGCTCTACATCTCTGTCAGGTGGAACACCTGGCAGTTCCTCTGGAAAGACACCCGGAAAGTCACAGACTACCGGGATATCTTCAAGGTCTGGAAGAGGGCTGGCATTAAGAGAATAGAGTTGACGCTTTACAACTCTGGTGGAGACAGTGACTATCTTGCCAGATGGGTGTGTAAGCTGAACAGACCTGGTGTAACAATCAATCTTGGCATGATGAGCTATCATCCAGTCCATACCCAAGATGATGTAAATATCTGAGGACTTGAGGGCTACAAGTGATGCAAGAAATACAAGTCTATCAACAAGGATTTCATTACCATAGCTGATTCTGGTAGTTTGCCATCTAGACCCTGGGGTTTGGATTTCAAGCAGAGTTGGCATATCACAAAATCACATGTCATGAAAACGAGCATAGCCTTTAGAAATGAAGGAGTGAGATGCTCCAGTATCGAATAGAACCGATGCTGGATGACAGTTGACAAGGAGTGTACCAAGAACGACATCCGGATCATCATGAGTGTCTTTAGCTAAGACGTGATGCACACGTCGATGTTCAGTGCGAGCTGGCTTGGCACTGATCGTCTTGCTTGATGGGCTGGGGTGGAGCATCACTAGTCTGAGAGCAGTCACGTGCATAGTGTCCTGGCTTCTCGCATGTGAAGAAAGTCCCTGAAGTTGGACGTGGACCCGCACTGACAAGCGGTCTACCAATAGGCCTGGGTGGAACATACGAGTGAGATGGGGGAGGCACCACATAGGATGGTCTCAGTGCATATTTGGAAGGAAGAGCGGAGTTTGGAACCCAAATCCGGCGCTTTTGAGAACCAGAACCGGAGGAAGATCCCAATTCACGGGTGTGCTTACGAGACTCCTTGTAAGTGAGCTGGGTTGTCTCTGCATTAATGGCCTTGTTCACAAGAGCTTGGAATGTATCACAATGATGCAGGTGGAGATCACGACGCAACTTCGGGTTGAGACCCTTCCTAAACCTAGTCTGCTTCTTGGCGTCCGTGGACACCTCTTCTATGGCATAGCGGGCGAGGTTTTCAAACTCTCTACTGTAAGCATCAACAGCCATCTTACTCTGGGTGAAACTACAGAACTCTTCTCTCTTGCGATCAATGAGGGCCTGGGGGATGTGATGCTCGCGAAAAGCCTCAGTGAAATCCCTCCAGGTAGCAATCTGGCCAGCTGGAAGCATAGCCTCATAGTTCTGCCACCAAAGACTAGCAGGACCTTCCAGATGGTATGTGGCATAAGTGACCTTGTCATCTTCAGCTACGTTCGCGGAACGCAGCTTATGAGTGATGCTACGGAGCCAGTCATCTGCATCGAGTGGCTCGATGGAATGATGAAAGGTAGGTGGGTGCAAGCGGATGAAGTCATGAATGGTTGCAGACCCTTTGAACTGATGTGCGGTGTTCTCCTCAATACGTGCCAACAAGCGGTTAGACTCACGCTTGTTCCTCTCCATTTCTAACATGAACTCTGCCAATGAAGGCTGGTCGGGAGGATCCTCATCCCTACCATCTCCGTGGTTCTGGCTACGAGCAACAGAACTTGATGACATCCTGAGAAATGAAACCAGGGACGGAATCAGCATCAACTATAGGCTACAGAATGTAGGACAAGGAAATTAGTATCTCTCGAACTCCTAGGGCAATTCCGGCAGCATAACGGCAGTAAAATGCTCAAAATGGGACATATTGCTAAAAAGGAGTAATACAACAACTCAACATCACAACTCAAGGTTCTGAGATAATACTGAACAGGTTACACCGAAAGTACTTGAAAACTGGGGTATGACTCTAACCAACCAATCCTATGGGACTACGGAGTAGTAACACGTGATCCTGATAGACGGAAGAGAAATCCTAGTTCCTTAACCCCGTAGGAAAGATAGAATGACTCAGATCAGAAGGACATGAGGTAAAGGAGTAAAAAGAGCCTTACGTTCCTTCCCACAATCAATTCCCTTACATAACGAAAGAATTTCTAGACTCAACTTCGACCAGTTTGGCTTTGTAATCCTACAAGCAGTCAGGCTCTGATACCAAAGCTGTCAGGACCCCGATTCTAGGCCACACCGATCTAGCATGTAACACCTCATATCACTTTGTGGCCTCACGCACGGTATTCCCACGGGTGTTGCCTTACCATGCCCGGGACCGTTTGCGCCTTTTGGCACACGTATATGATAGTGTCGCTAGCATCCATATGACAAGAACCCGGGCTGACATGGCTAGTCGTGAACCCGAAGTGGAACTAACTTACAGGGACAGGCATACATGACCCAGCATCGAACGTGTCGGTCATCAGCGAATGAATCCGGGCTGTAGCAACTGGGCTAGCAGGACTCCGGTAAACCGGGCTGTAGCAGGCTAACAGGACTCTGGTAGACACCGCGTGACATTTTCCTGAAGGGACAGACATAGGAACGAAGAAGGACACATGCCGGCAAGCCTAAGTGTCCCGTAGCAGTAGCAAGCTACCAGGGCTCAGTGGAAGCACTAGGAGACATTTCCCGGTAAGAGAGGCTACTAAGGATAAACAACTAGATAGTCAGATCCCACACAGAGCAATACACATTACACGTACGCATAACATGCAAGTATGTGTTGTACAACATGGCATCACGGCATAACTCAACAACTCATATAGATAAAGGCTCAGAAGAGCCATCACAGCATTTATTACAAACAGGGGTCACATGACCCAATATTCAGAGCAAACAAGCAACAAGCAGAAGTATTACATGTCTGAGTACAGACATCTACAAATGAAAAAGGCTGAAGAGCCTGACTATCTACAGCATCCGATCAAGATTGTAGCTGAGGTACAAGCTACTCGTCGAAGTCCACGAGAACACTAGTAAGACCGAAGTCTCCGCTGCAAAAACATAAATAAAGCAACATGAGTACAAAGGTACTCAACAAGTCTTACATCAGATCCTATCATACATGCATTTGTATCAAGAGGGTAATGTGGGGTTCAGTTGCAGCAAGCCAGCTTTGACTCAATGGCTATCCTGTTCTACGACTACTAGAAACTTCTTTGAGGTTATATGGCGCACACGAGTCCACGAATCACCACACAATACACTACTATGGATTCATCCCCGTCTCCCTACGAGAAGGCCATCCATAGAACTCACACTTGTCTTGAGCATATTAAAGTATCCACTTCAAGTTGTCTATGTACCACGTAAGCATCCAAGAAGTCCATAACCGCGGACCCGACTATTCGAATAGATCATGTTAACCCTGCAGGGGTGTACTTCTTCACACACGCTCTCGCCACTTACCACCATGTACACGTCGTGTATCTCGGCAACCTTCAAGCGGAAGCCTCGCGAGGGAGTCGGCCACGACCTGACTAACCACACAAGACTCTAACCCAGGTTTATCGCCTATTCGGGTTCCATCCGCAAGGAGATCCGGCCGGGCTGTCGCTCACGGCCCCAAACGATGTGTGCAGGGTTCCCGAGCCCACCATCCGGGTGCCACTCGGTACACCGGGCCACGTGTGCCTAGTCTATCCCAAGCCCACCCTGTCGGGTGCCACTTGGTAGAAAAATAGCACTACCTACAAACACCAGAAACTAGTTGCGACTCCTGGACAAAGATCAAGTTGGTTAATAAGTCGAGAGGGGCCGAGTTACCGGAACCCAATGTGTGGTAGTATTGAGTCATTGGACAACATACATAAAACTCAGTGCTTAAGGACGGTTCCAGTGAGACAACCCACCATGTACTCCTACATGGCCTCTCACCGCTACGTTTACCAAATCATGTTCACACACTTCACTCTCGGCATCAGAACATATCGTAACACTCCAATTCATTCCCAATGAATCAGACCTGACACAACTCTAAGCAATAGCAGGCATAGCATGGTACGAACACAACAATGGCTTCAATCAACTCCTACACATGCTAGTGGGTTTCAACTATTTACTGTGGCAATGACAGGTCATGTAGAGGAATGGGTTCAACTACCGCAGCACAAAGTAGTAGATGAATCGTTGTTGTCCTAATGCAATAACTGAGAGCAGGAGCGAGAGAGTAGGATGGTATCAGAATGAACAAGGGGGTTTGCTTGCCTGGTAGATCAACAAGGGGGCACTTCTCCTCAGACAGGTACTCTGGAACACTCTCCGGAGCAGGACCTATCAAGAAGGAACAGTGTCGACAATCAAAACACAATCATATGCAACAACATGATGCATGAACATGGCATGTAGATGTGATGTTGTTTGTGCTAATGCATCTAGCATTCTATTTGGAAGAGATCCATTTTACCCAAGGGTTCAAATGCAACTCTAAATTAAGTCTCTTAAAATGCCATAATATGTTTTCTCATATACAGCATGTATAAGTTGGTTTGTCATGCATGAAACTAGTGCAGATGGAAAGATTGCATTTTTCAGATAATTTTCATATATAAATTATCTCAATCTGAGCTACGGTTGAATTTCTATGATTTTTTGAAGTTTGAATCATTTTCTGGAATTTCCTGATTAATTTTAAATCCAGAAAATGAATAACTGCGTCAGCCTGACATCAACGTGACGTCAGCGAGTCAACGGCCAGGTCCAGGTCAAACCTGACCAGTGGGACCCATATGTCAGTGTCTAACCTAACTAATCTAGTTTAGTTAGTGGCCTCGGGCCGACATGTCAGTATCAGCAGGCTAATTAAGTTTAATTAACATCTAACTAAAATTAGCAGGGGCCTAGGCCCACTTGTCAGGCCGGCGAGGTCAAAGGGTCAAACCCTTGGTCAACGGGGTCAAACCCGCCGGCGACTCGACGCCGGCGAGGCCAGACGCGGCGGAGGGGCTCGGGATTCGCCCTCCGGCGTCCATTTTGGCGGCGGAGACCACGGACGAGGAGCTGGAGCTCGTCCATGTCGTTTGGAGCAAGCGGGAGGCTGCGGGGGTGCCGGAACTCGCCGGAGCAAGGCTCACGGTGGCAGCTGGAGCACGGGCTTCGAGCAGGAGCGGGCTGTGGGGCACGGGGAGGCCACCCGAGGGGCTCTATGGCACCCTCGTGGCACCAGGAGCACGGTGACATGCTTGGTTGCGGGCTGCGGTGGCCAGGGCGACGGCGGTGACATGGACGGCGGCGAGAGGCTTCGGCCATGGTGGGGAAAAGGGGCTACGGCGTGCGGGCGGCTAAACGGAGAGAGGGAAACAGGGCAGAGGCTCACTGCGGACTCGACGGTGTCGACGGCGAGCTCGGGGAAGCGCTGAAGACGGCGAGGCGGCGAAGACAATCTCCGGCGACTGGAGATGAATACGGCGGCGAGGCGGCTCTCCAGGGCCTCCCGAGGCGCGTGGCTTGACGGGGAGGTAGCCGGCGATGTGGCGGAGCTTCTAGGCGCAGCGACAGGGTGAGGGGTGGCCGGTGGCCGCGATGGTGCTCGTCAGCGGCGGCGGGCGCATTAGGACGCGAGAGAGAAAGCGAGGGAGAGGAGAGAAGAGTACCGGGGGAGAGTGAGAGGGGTACGGGGCGGCGCGTGGCGTCGCGCGGAGCATCCAGAGCGACGAGAGGGAGGGCAGGCAGGCAGGGAGGGAGGAGGTGGCGCGGCACGGTGGTGCGCGCGCGTCGGGCACGCGCCCGTCCTCTTGTCGGGGAGGAAGACGACAGAGGAGGGGGCCAGGTGGGCTTGGCTGGCCAACTGGGCCGGCCAGGCCGCACAGGACCGGGCTGCACAGGGAGGTAAGCGCCAGGTAAGTCTCTTCTCCATTTTATTTTTCTTTTCTATTTTCTGACATTTGTTTGGTTTAATAAAAATACTAAATCATTTTATATTCTTATGCCAATTTTTTGTAGGGGCTAGTGACATTATTCCAGAGCTCCTCAACATCTGGCATAATTTTTGGACAATATTATATATATATATATATATATAACAATATATATCCAAAGCAAATAATTACTGCATTAATTCCAAATGCCCAAAATAAATACTTATGAGCTCCTAAAAATATTGGTTTGATTTTTATCTCTGTCCAATATTTTCAGAGAGAAACATGAGCATTTTCTTAGACCCTTTTGGAGCACTTTTTTATTTGGGTCATTTCCAAAAATGATTCTGAGGATTTCACAAATCCTCATTTCAAATTTAAATGGAATTTAAACATGATGCACAAATGACTAGCTAGCCTAGGTCATACCAGAACTAGGGATATGACAACACCATCCTGTTTTTCATACATATTCCATCCTCGCATCATGTGTTTGCCTTTCATCCGAGTAGTGTTCGTCAGTATCATGAATGAATGAGTTCTGAAGAGCGAATTTTACTCCTTTTTCTTATCGGTTTGACTTCACAATGAAAAATCATTACAACTGAAGGAAATTAGTCCGGCAGTGGATGATGGTGGTCCTTCGGAGCAACTCAAACAGGGGGTCTCTTCAGATTCTAGTCCGCCATCCTCCCAGCAAGATTCGCAAGACAACACAAGGCTGGACAGTCAACGTAGCTGTGTAGATGATGAGCACATCTCCCCTACTCCACCATCACAGGTGCTTGCTCTCACTTGGCAATATTATATGTGGTTGCATGTTTCGTAGGATGTCTAGCTTGTATTGCTTCTAACTTGAATTGCATCTACTTACTTTACACATAATGCCTGTGAATATGACACGTGTTCCTGTTTCTAGAACATACGTGTACATGATGAGCACATCTCCCCTACTCCACCATCACAGGTGCTTGCTCTTACTTGGAACTGTTATATGTGGTTGTGTTTTCTGTATGATGTCTAGTTTGTATTGCTTCTGATTATGTTGAATTGCATCTGTGTAGCTTACAACTTATACCTACAACGATCACTTACCCATAAGACACATTTAACTTGGGACTGTGATGTAGGTTGGATCTTGCATTGTCTTCTAGCTTGTACTGCTTCTAATTTCTTGAAATGGCACTTACGACGAGACACTTTTTACCTGATAGAGTGATATTGGTTGCATGTTCATATGGTGCCTAGCTTTCATTTCTTCTAATTTTGTTGAATTGCCTTCCGCTTACTGTTTTTTCATACATATTCCATCCTCCTATCGTACGTGTGAATATGAAATGTTGTCTTTTTTTGTATATATTCCATCCTCCTATCCTGCGCTTGCCTTACATCAAAATAGTGTTCGTCTGTATCATGCATCAACCAGTTATGCAGAGCTAATTTTATTCATCTTCTTGTGGTTTTGACTTCATAAGGCAAGATCAGAAAATAGGAAGGAAAAGAGTAAGTTAGGGGATATTGGTGGTCCTCCGCACCGACGCAAACAGAGACTCTCTAGATTTGCCACTGCTACTACTAATGAAGTTGAAGTCCCAAGTCTACATGATGAGTTCATCTCCCATACTCCATCATCGCAGGTGCTTGCTCTAAGTTGACAGTGTGATAATTGGTTTCATGTTGCATATGTTGTCTAGCCTGTATTTCTTCTATTTTGATTAAATTGCACCTGCTGAGTTTATACATTATTGTCAGCGTTCTGGGAATGGGGGTACCCAGACTTGCCTGCCTGCGGCCTGCGGCGTCGCTCAGGGGGTGGTCCAGTACAGCCCATCTTCATCAACACATTCTCAAGACCCTCGCGAGGGGCCAAGCCTCGTGGGGCGGATGACAGGAAGCTTCCTCAGACACAACCTCGTCAGGCTGGCTCACGAGGAGGCGGAGAGATCAAGGTGGGGTACCTCACGAGGTGCCCATGACGCAAGCCATGACGACCAAGGCCAGGCGGGCGCCGGCCTACGCAGAGCCCTTGTTTCCCCTTGGTGCAAAGGGGGCAAGCGCAGGCAAGAGTATCAAGCAAAGGCAACCATTTCGGTGCAATGAGACCAAGACTAGCGGGACGGTAGGATGGAAGTCATCGCGGAGCCCAAGCTGGCATCATCGTTAGGGTCTTTTGCAGGCGAGGACCGACTTTAGTCAGGATAAGTGTACTAGATGTTCCCCTTCAAAATGGCCAATTGTTGGTGCCCTTCCCGCTCAATATTTGGGAAGAGACCCAGGGCCTCCCTCTGTAAATAGAGCTAGCCACCCCCAGGGTAGAGGCATCTGGAAAGGGAGAGAGATCAGCAACAGAGAGAGAGAGAGAGGCGATTGAACTGACCCAAGCAGTTCATCGCACCAGCCTAGAACAGCCCCTCGCGAGGCTGTCCTTCCTTGTACTGTTCATCATCGGCCCCCGAGGCAATCCACACACCACAAACTGGAGTAGGGTATTACACCATGATGGTGGCCTGAACCAGTATAAATCTCGTGTCCCTTGTGTTGTTCTTCGTGTAGTTTCAGATCCTTGTGAGGCGACGATACATGGGTAGGCAGGAGGTGTGATCTCCGTGCGCACCCCAGAGTTCGAACCTTGAGGGTCTGCCAGAACCCGAAATCCGACATTTGGCGCGCCAGGTAGGGGTGCGCCGGAATCCGCCTTCCGTCGCCTCGCGTTTCGTCGCATTGTCATCATCATGTCCGGCGACCCAACGGGTAATCCCGATCCCTGGGCGGCCTGGCCCGCCCGCGCAGAGCCGCTTTCCCAGGGCGACCTCAACCCTGTGCCCCAGGCAGCCCATGGTCCGTAGGGCGCTGCAGGCCGCGGGCGATGCGGTCAAGCGACGCCAGCTCTCACGTCGCGGTATGTGCGGTCGGCAGCAAGGGCCTCATGCCATGCCGCGGCCACGACGCCGTACACCCGGCGGGAGTAGGCGAACTCAAGGGCCGCGCTCACGGTAGCCCGAGAGCTACTACAATGCAGGTTGCTGGAGGGAGGTCACAACGTGCTACTAGAGCGGGTGGCAGAGCTCCTGGGCTCCGCCGCCTCGGGGGCTCACCCCTTTTGCGCCCAGCCCCTGCCTCAGGCTCAAGGTGGACCACACAGAGGCCCCACGCGCGCCCGCACAGCCCCGAGCGGATTCCAGGTCCACTCCAACGCCAACCTGGCCGTCGGCGCCTGGCTGCCGATAGCGCCGCCTCCACCTCCGACCAGCGAAGGGGGATCCACTATAGCCCATGGCCCCGGTGGGCCGCCACGCTACCACTCCCAGGTGGGCACCTCGAGCAGGACTGCATGGCACACGGGGCACTATAGCGAGGCATTCGGGGTGGCGGCCCCGGAAGCATATGTGCCCCACATGGTGGATCAAGGACACGCGTAGGAGGAAGATCATGGCTCATTCCTCTGCCCGGGCTGGGGGGAAGAGACGCCCGAAGCTGAGCTCTTTCAGGAGCCCAGGGAAGGCCTCGTCGAACGCGCTGGAGGCAACGACTATCGGGTACCGCTAATCCCTCAGGAACAGGCATACGCTAACCATGGATCGCAGGAGGTACAGGTCGTCGCTGCGGATGGCCGCCCCAATACGGCGGCCTCCTACCCCTCAGGAGGAGGGCACCGGGGGCTGCAGGAGGGGGCTGAGATCCGGCCTCACCCACACGGCGCTCGGAGCAAGGCGTCCTCAGGAGGTAGGCCCTCTGACATGGAGGTGCCTCAGAGCCTACCCCCGGCAGAGGACCCGTGGTCGTCGGGGGAACCGCTGGCGACCGCTCTATACCATTGGTGGCGTCGTCGGTCTCCGGCCGTCGCCGATGGCAATAGAGTGTGGCGCAAGGCGGGGCCCTCGTCTGGCAATATGAAGCAAGGCCGGTACCTGTGAAGAAGGCCCAGTGCCTGTGAAGCTCGCCGCCCCGTGACACTCTCATGTAATAATGAGTGGGGATGTACATGCCACGGAGTCTCCGGAGAGCCGCCCTCGGGCCTCGGGGGCTCCCGCTCACGCCCAGTGGCAGCACTTAGCTCCGCGCTGGTGAGAAGACGTCAAAGACTAGACTAGGTGCCGTACGCGGCCTTTTTGCTTCTTTTTGCCTTTGCGTTGGTTGTCATTTTTCCCCTGTTTGGATTTAAGTTGGATTTGAGCTTGAGACTTGCGTGTGTTCGGGGAATGGGTGTTTTAGTCTCGTTCGAGCAATCTCTCACGTTTTGGTTACCGCTTTGCATCCATCCCGCCTCAGCTGCCTCCCCTCGCGAGCCCCTCGCGAGCCGGGCCAGGCCCAGCATGCATGCAGCCCGGACTGCCATCACCACACCCTGTCAGTAGGTTACTATAGGTTCAATGGGCTCATTCAGGAGGCACTCAGGACACCACGGCACTCCGCAGGCTAGCTCGGGGCCACGCGGGTTGAAAGTAAACAAACTAGTCGACTCGTCACAAGACCAGCCGCTTGGCGTAAGCATATGGGTGATATCATGTCTGCAAATGCGCTAACTGCAAGTTTTTACACAAGGGGCTCCCCCTCCCAAAATGCTCTTACAACTCTCAGGGCCAAGCCCGAACTCTCTCTGCGCAGGATAAAAAGCAGGAACAGCGGGCGGTCAATCGGATAAATCCCCCAATGCATCCTTAGGGACACCTCCGGAGTCGCCACTGGCATCACTGGCCTCGTCGTCGCCTTCTGCGCCGCCGTCGTCAGCCCCTGGGCCATTCACCACTCCGTCCTCATCAGCAGCTACGACTGCACCATCGTCGTCAGTGATGAAAGCCCTGACAAGGGCGTCCATGTTGTCTTCCACCCAACGCGCCAGATCACCCCGGATTGCCAGGGGTACCGGTGTGATGGCGGTATCAAAGTCAAAATGGGGGTCCATGTTCTGGTGATGACTGAAGACGCGAGAAAAAGCACGCCCAAGCAGGGCACGACTCCTCTCCTCCACCAACCTGTCGGCTCTACCCGACCGAGTCTCCAGCCGCGTCACCACATCGGTGAAGAACTGAAGGTTACCAGCAAAGTTAACCACATGAGGCTCCCCAACGGCTGCCTCGCAGATGTTACCCAGGGCCGTGTTAGCTCTTTCCCGGAGCGTGCGGAGCATAGGGCCATGCTCGTGCTCCAAGGTCTGCCTCTGGCGTATCTCGTCCTCGCTCCGCCGCGCGAGGCCTCAGCCGCGTCCACCCTTTGACGGAGAAGAAGCACCTCGGCGCGGGAGGAAGCCAGCTCCACCTGTGTCGTGCCAAGGGCGTCTCGGGCAGCGTCCGCACGCCGCGTCACTTCGTCTAGCTTGGCCTTCAGGGCGGCGGTCCTACCCTCTGCTTCGACTTTGATCAACTCCAGCCTCTCCTCGAACTCGCGCTCAAGGTTCAAGCGGGCCGCCACCACCCGGCGATCAACCTCTTCTAAGGCTCGGGCTTCCTTCGTGGCAACGTCATCCTCCACCTGCGCCACCAGGCGCTCCCTCGTCTCCAACCGCTCGAGGTCTAGGGTGCGCTCGGTGGCCTCCATCGTTAGTGCCTCCTCGCGTCTCTGGAGCTCCGCCCGGTCGACCGAGGCCCCCTTCATCGACGCAAGGGCCGCCTCATGCAACTCCACCTGCTCCTCCAGGGAGCTACTCCAGGCCCGGAGCTCCCACGCCCGCTCCTCTGCAGCCCTGCGCTGCTGGTCAGCCTCCTGAGCCTCCTTGACGGCCCGGGAGCGGGCCTCCCGAGAAGCCGCCAGCGACACCTTAGCTTTCTCATTATCAAGGTCACACTAGTGGTGTGCAAGGGCAACGGCCGCCTTCAGCTTGCGCCTCTCCTTAGCTAGGCGCAGGCCCTCGGCCTCAAGGCGTGCGTCCTCGTCAGCAAGCTCTACACCAAGCTGGCTCACTGCATTGGTCGCCCTCTGGAGAAACCCTTGGCGAAGGGTGTGGCGCTACCGAGCACGCTCGAGCATGTCTTCCGCGTCACCTCCGCCCCAGGTGCGCGCGGGGGGCCACGAACCAGCACTCCCCCTCTAGGCAGGGGGCTGGGGGCTGGCCCCCTCGCGATGGCCAGACGCGCCTCGCCAGAAGCCCGGCCCAGAGCCGGTTCATCCCCCAAGGAGGAACGCAAAGCCGACCTCAGCCAGTCGCCGTCCACGGCCAACCGAAGAGCCCAAGGCAGGCTGGCTATGCCCCGGGAGGGCCCGCGAAGGAGGGTCGCGAGGTGTGCAGAATCATGATGCATCTCAGGATGGCTCACCTCTCCAACCGGCCTCACCACGAGGGCAGTGCTTGAGTTCAGGGCACTTGGGGATGGTAGAGAGGGCGAGGCTTGGAGGGATGGCTCCTCAGCCGTCTCCACGAACTCGGCAGGAAGGGCCCTGCAGGGCAATGATCAGCTGAAGCAATGGGAAAGTAAGGAACTAAGAAAGGGGAAGGCTTACTCATCAATGGCGAATTACTTCCTGCGCTTCAATAAGCGGCAAGGGTAATCATCACCCAAGGCCTCCTTTCTCTTTCGAAGAGCCTCGAGTCCACGCAGAAGCGGCCTAGGAGCTCGGCGCAAGGGTCAGCCTGCAACGAGGAAGAAGCGCCAATGTGATTGGCGTCGGGGGCACCGCCCTGGCACACGCCGCCAGATGCCGCCCCGCGACCAGGGCCTCAGGGGCCTCTGCCACGGGAGCCGCGGGTCGCGGCTCAACACCTTCAGCCGCCGTAGGGCGGGCCTCAGGAGCCGCCACCTCAGGAGTCCCGCTTGGTGTCATCATCCCGATGGCTGCCCCCTCAGCCCCCGGTGGCCCTTGTCTCCCAGCTCCACCACTCAAGGAGGGACCACCGCTGGCAACCGGAAGGGCGACCACCGTAATTGGGTTCTCACGAGGTCCCATGAGGCCCACAGGGCACAACCCCCATTCGTCGAAGTTGGGCATCTGCTTCACAAAATCAGCCCTGCTCGAGCAAAGGTAAAGCAGGGCACCCCCTTGCGGGAGGCTGCCTAGGGAAGGGTCCCCAGTCAGGATCATGAGAACCTTCCTCAACACTTCAGGTGTAAGGTCTTCCTCCTGGAGCCTCATGCAGTCTTCACGCCCCCCTAAGGCCCACATCCGGCGGGAATGGCGCTGGAGAGGGGCAATGCGGCACAGGAGGAACTCCTTCACCACCTTGGGTGTCGTCACACCGAGCGCCCTCAAGTTCTCGAAGCGATGCCAGACGAAGACGAGCCGGGGGCTCGTGAGCGTCTCCTGGTCCCAGCCCGAATTGGGGATGGCGGGCGAGGTTGGCTCCGAGAGCAGGGGGCTGGGCACTCCGACATCCACGTACAGCCACCGCTCTCGGAACCCGGTCGCAGACGGGGGAAGGCTGAAATCAATTCCCGAGGCCGCCGTTTCTGGCGCAGCAAGGAAACTCACGCACCCCGAGCATTGGGTGGAGTCACTGAGGCGCAAAGAGAAGAAGTGGCGCAGCAAGGCAACCGAAGGAGGAATACCCACTATCGCCTCACAAACAAAAGCGAAAACGGCGAGAAGAGCAACGGATTCAGGACCCAAATGCATCATGTGGATCTGGTAGTGGGAAAGAACGGCGTTGAAGAAATCAGAAAAGGGGGGAACCAGTCCTGCCCACAGGGCGTCTGCAAAGTACCGGACCTCGCTGACTATTCTGTCAATGGAGAAGTGAGACGCGGGACAGACCGTCATCCTCCCACACTCGTTGAAGATGGTGGCAAGGGCGGAACTGACCTTGTCCAAGACTTCCAGGTTGAGTATGATTGACTTGTCGACAGCGGGAGCCGTTGACAGCGGCGAGCGGGGCAAAGGCGCAGGCTTCTGCCCCTCCCCTTTCTTTGTCGGCGCCATGGCGACAGGAAGGGGGAGGATTTGAGATTGGATTGGAAGCGGAAGCTGGAGCTCAAGAGGAGGAAGAGCGGGAGACGCACGAGCGGCAAGAAGAGGGGTGACTGTGTGCAACCGTGGGTCCGCCTAGCCGGGCGCAAAATAAGGAGGCGTGGGGAGCAGGGACGCCCACGTCCAATCAACCACCACGCGGCACCCAAGACCGCAGGCGATTGGGGCCCGCGGCGCTTCGCACTTGCCCCTTCGCTTCTCTGCTAAGCCAAGTCCGGGCGCGCCTTGGGCCCGGGGGCTACTGTTGGCGTTCTGGGAACGGGGGTACCCAAACTTGCCTGCCTGCGGCCTGTGGCGTGGCTCAGGGGGTGGCCCAGTACGGCCCATCTTCATCAACACATGCTCAAGACCCTCGCGAGGGGCCAAGCCTCGCGGGGCGGATGATAGGAAGCTTCCTCGGACACAGCCTCGTCAGGCTGGCTCGCGGGGAGGCAGAGAGATCAAGGCGGGGTACCTCACGAGGTGCCCATGACGCAAGCCATGACGACCAAGGCCAGGCGGGCGCCAGGCGGGCGCCGGCCTGCGCAGTCCTTGTTTCCCCTTTGGTGCAAAGGGGGCAAGCGCAGCCAAGAGTATCAAGCAAAGGAAACCATTTCGGTGCAATGAGACCAAGACCAGCGGGACGGCAGGATGGAGGTCATCATGGAGCCCAAGTCGGCGTCACCGTCAGGGTCTTTTGCAGGCGAGGACCGACTTTAGTCAGGATAAGTGTACTAGATGTTCCCCTTCAAAATGGCCAATTGTTGGCTCCCTTTCCGCTCAATATTTGGGAAGAGGCCCAGGGCCTCCCTCTATAAATAGAGCTAGCCACCCCCAGGGTAGAGGCATCTGGAAAGGAAGAGAGATCAGCAACACACACACACACACACAGAGAGGTGATTGAACTGACCCAAGCAGTTCATCGCACCAGCCTAGAACAGCCCCTCGCGAGGCTGTCCTTCCTTGTACTGTTCATCGTCGGCCCCCGAGGCAATCCACACACCACAAGCTGGAGTAGGGTATTACACCACGATGGTGGCCTGAACCAGTATAAATCTTGTGTCCCTTGTATTGTTCTTCGTGTAGTTTCAGATCCTTGCGAGGCGACGAGACATGGGTAGGCAGGAGGTGTGATCTCCGCGCGCACCCCAGAGTTCGAACCTTGAGGGTCTGCCAGAAGCCAAAATCCGACAGTTATACATGTGCATATGACATGGCTTTCTGTGTCTAGAATACACTGCATCTATCTATCATACCATGTTCTTACATCAAAGTACTGTTGTTGTGTATCCCGCATCAGTCACTCATGATTGGACGCTTTTAACATGGCAGTTTGATAGTGGTTGCATCTTGCATTGATTTCTACGTTGTACTGCTTCTAATTTTTCGAATTGCCACTTATGACAAGACACTTTTAACTTGGCAGAGTAATATTGGTTGCATCTTTCATATGGTGTCTAGCTTGCATTACTTCTATTTTCTTGAAAATCCTTCTGCTTAGTTTGCACATCGTAGCTGTGAATATGTCATGCCGTCCTATTTTTCTTACATATCCGATCCTCATACGGTTGTCTTACATCAAAGTATTGCTTGTCTGTATCATGCATCAATGAGTTCTGAAGAGTGATTTTATTCTTTTGTGTTGTGGGTACAGCTTAACATGGCAAAGTCAAAAAAGAGCAAGGAAAATAATATAGTAAGTAGTGTTGTTACTCGTCGGGTGAAACGGAAAAGGATCTGTCGTCGAGATTCTGCTGGTACTTATAGTGTAGTAGAAGGTCCAAGTCCACCGGCTAAATCTACAAACACAGTATCACCTGCTCCACCAGCTGCAACATCCGCTTCAACTGTACCAGCATCTCAACCAGTTACTCGTTCGTTTGCTCCGGAACTGGCCAGTTCTCAAGCTGCCTTCACACCTAACACTACTTCTGAAGCACTGCTGACACAACAGGACTTGGCAAGATCAGATGAACCTCATGAGCATCAACACCAAGATGGTACCTGACCGAGTCAAGTTGCAATTGCATGCTCCTTTATATATACTCTCACAGTTTGATGTACACTAACACTTTCCATATTCGTTGTTGAACTAGAACCACTGCACAAGCGGAAACAGACATCAGGGATAATGCTTGACAAATTAACAAAATCTAAAGGAGGAAGAATTGAGATCCATTTTGTGGCAGGTTTGAAAAGGCCACGTGATGCTACAGAGTCAGCCAAGTTAGTATCAGAGGCAGCCGTTGCCGTTAGGTGTCATGCACGTATCCTCCCAGCGTGGATCCAGTACAGGAATGAGAAAGACAATACCCAGTTTAACACCTTCCTTGACCATTTATCCGTAAGTAATGCTATCCATCGCAATTAGTAATATTGTCTTGCTCTGTCCCATACTTTCTAGCTTCCTCCTAATAAGACTCACATTCCTTTTTCAATAGATGAGGTTCAAGTTGGATCCGAAAGATGATGCAACTAAACCAGCATGCACTCATGTTTTTCAGTCTACTCTGCGACAGTATCGGTACCACCTTAGAAAATCTCACTTTGAAGGCAAGGCTAACAATGAAATCGCCCAAACATCTCCAGTGGAATATATTACAGATGAAGACTGGACAGCCCTCGTTAAACACTGGTCTGATCCAAAGTATCAGGTAGGCTATATGTATTTGATCAGACCACATATTGAACTTGTATTTATGTATGTGCCTTACAAGTGTATCTTCTTCTAGGCTAACTATTTGAAGAACAAAACCAACCATTCTAAAGTGAAATTCCAACAGACAACATGATCTCGTAGCTATATTGCACACTGCGAGGCTCTTGTAAATAGCTGCTACTTCCGTCTTTTTTTGTGCCATATTATCGTATCTATATTGACTTGTTCCAAATACAGAGGAAAGCCCGTGCGGACCACAAAGAACCTGAACCGAATGTAGTGCAAATCTTCAAGGATTGCCACACCAGCAAGATGAAGGGCATGAGCACACCAGTTCAAGCCAATGTTGTAAGTCCTTACTCCTCCTGCCAACTAATTGGTACTGCGATGTGTTCATTTAACTACTTGGTTTGCAGCCAATGTTAGTTACTCTGTTCACTTTTATACACAGTTGTCTTAACGTATTATTTCACCTTACATGGTTTAAAAGAGATGAAGGATATTCTTTTGGTCTTGATCTGTAATCTAGTTGTTATGTTCACGTGCGCACACAATGATAAAATAGCATGTTTGTTTTATATCTGTTTGCCCATGATATGAATGATGTCATACTATGTTCATCCTACTTTAAACCATGTCTCTTTATCCTTAGATGTCAACGAATGTGAGGAAATAGACAATACAGTAGGCATGCTACATGGACATATGTTCCAAAAGTGATTTTGTTATGTAGTTGCCACTACAATACATGCTAATGTATTACAGTAGTTCACCAAAATAAGTTATGTATAAACGTTTAACCTACTTTGTTTGTTTTTGTCTCATTAGTAACTTATCTGGTACACTAATCTACAAGTTCAAACTTTCAGGAAGCTATGGAACAAATGATTGAACAACCACAACCACCTGAAGGTGACGAGGCTACTATAGGCAATGTCACCTCTTGCTGCAGTGCGTCGGTATCTCTCCACTAACAGTGCAAAAAGCACCTTCCTGCGTAATTCTGGGTTGGTTGTCAAGGTAACCTCGTCCAAATCGCCTACTGAACAAAATCTTCCTGCTAGACAGAGTGATATATCTGTGCTCCAGACACAAGTCCAATCCCTAATGGACGTTGTTTCGGAAACAAGAATAGTGGTTGAGAAATGTCGTCAAGATATGAATGGTTTTGAAACTAGACTATCAAACATTTGCTTTGTTGTTCAAGAGCAATGGTGGGAAAAAGGTGGAGATCATGCTGCTCCATCAGATTCTACAGCCTGAAACATTAGCACTCAGGTCAAATGATCTGAGCTTCTATACATCTGATGGTGCTTTTATCTGGAAGGACTGTAAACTTTATGCCAACATGCCTTTTGTTGTATGGTTGGAATTTATTTTGTTGTGATACAACATTTATGATGCTGCCACAGGCTTCAGTAATTACGACGCTATTTTTGTATAGTGTAGGTTTATCTTAGTAATGTATTCGGCAGAAAGCTTCGTAGGAGCCCAACATGCCAACATTCGTTGGGCCCATTCCAATTGGGCTAAAAACGATTACGGGCCGAAATTGGCATATAGACCACTAAAAATATCTGGGCCTAAATCAGCATAAGCTTTCATATTTTTCTGGTAGGCATGTGCCCATAGTGGGCCTTTAACAGGCCTAAACATAATTTGGGCCCTCAGAAAAAATAGGTCGTTTACACGTGTAAATATGTCGAGCCCATAAAAAAATGGGCCTTTAATAGACCGAAAGTGAGATTGGCCCCTGATAGTGCCAAATAACCCACTGGACTTAGCAGGCTGAAATGGTGGCCCATTTACGATGCGGATCTTTGACAGGCCGAAATTCGGACGGGACGTAAATGCGCCGACCTAATACACCAGCCTTTAACAGGCCGGAACTTCGGTCGGGCTAGATTATCGTCATTTTTATGTGGGCCGTTAATGGGCCCGGTATGATGTTGGGCCACATATGGCCCATGGTTTACGTCCGGCATTAACAGGCCGAAAATGACAACAGGCCGAAAGTGGCCCAAATCTATAGTGGGCCTCTAACAGGCCAAATGTTAGACATGGCCGAATATGACCCAAATCCTTCAAGGTCGTTTATGGGCCGAAAGTTTTGATGGCCTATAAATGGGCCCAAATGAAGTCGGACCTTTAACAGGCCAGAAATACACCGGGCCGTAATTCGGCCCAATTACTTAGCGGACTGTTAATGGGCCAGAAGTGACCATGGGCCGCGTTGATGACAAGTTTAGGACAGGCCGTTAACGGGCCGATTTGACAGAGAATGTTGGGCCTTTAGCTGGGTCGGCCCATTATGGTCTGCAGAATCTTGTGGGCCTTTAGCTGGGCCGGCCCATTGTGGTCTGCAAAATCTTGTGGGCCTTTAGCTGGGCTGGCCCTTTATGGTCTGCAAAATCGTGTGGGCCTTTACCTGGGCCAGCCCATTATGGTCCGTTAAATTTTGTGGGCCTTTAGCTGGCCCGGCCCATTATGGTCCGTTAAATTTTGTGGGCCTTTAGCTGGCCCGGCCCATTATGGTCCGCTAAATCTTATGGGCCTTCGGTTGGGCCGGCCCATTTAAACTTTGTGGGCCAGTTTTGGGCCGGTCCACGTGTCAACATATCATAGGCCCATCCCGACCGTTGGATGAGTGACACATGTGCCAACGCGGAGCTGACGCGTGGATCCGTCAGCCAATGAGAATTTTACACGTGGAAAATTGGCATTGGCCGTGGCTGTTAACGGGTTATCGGATCCAAAATCCGACCCGATAGCTTAACAACATTCCGTTACGGTGGATGCCACGTGTTGGTCACCCTTGACGAAAGCACTTCTGTGACACGCTATTTATCATCATGGAAGTGGACACTTCCGTGATGATAATTTTGGTAATGTCATGGAACACTTCTACGACAGCACAGGTATGGCTATCTTGATTTTGTCATAAAATCGTCATGGATGTACATGCATGACAGAAAACGCGACCTACTGTGACAAACACGTATCATCACGGAAGTGTATTTTTTTTGTAGTGCTCTCGGCCCCACCGCTCCTTTGCCTTTGTGTGCATGACATGCGGGCTAGCTGAACTGCGGCGACCATCCACTTTCTACCACAAACACACCCGATTGGACGCGGTTTGCCTACTCCGCTTCTGTGCTCTGATCCGTACTCCCGCACCATCGGATTTTCATCCAGCGGCTGTGACACATTTCGTCCCGGGCATCAATCCTCAGCTGGAGTACTGTACTATAGGTAGTACCTGCCGGTGTGGCCATCTACGCCTCGTAACGCCTCGACGCCCAGCTGTGGCACCCTCGCCACGGCCACGCCACCACCGGCCGGTTCATCTTGAACGAGTGAGTCGCGAACCACGCCACCACCATGAGAATGACAAGTGGGCCAGCCGCATTTAAGGTCCGCATGTCATTGACTCATAGGTCGGGCACTAAGCCACTGAAGTTCGGTCCCGTGGGCCTCGAGAGGGAAATGTAACTCCTGCGGTAGGCCTTGTGATGCTCCCGCAGTACGAGCTCGTGCCAAAACCGGAATTTGTTTCTTACTACTACCAACTAGTACTAGTAAGGTACACGTGCATTGCACGCTTGAGATTCTGGTGGTTTGTGCATTATGCTTCTACATGTGGAGTTTCTAGATTCTACATGTGGCAAAATCTGGTGGAATGTAGATCATATCCAACGGCAAGCAGTGCTCGGATTTGCCATCTTTGTACCGTCGGATTGGCTTCATCCAATGACCAACTTTCAAAGTTATTCACACACTATATAGGGGTATAGATATATATAGATGTTTGGTTTGCAGCCTAAGGTTGCCCTAAGCTTAGGCGTGCAACAATATCTTAGGCATGTGTTTGGTTCATTGCTACACTTGTGGCTTGCCACACTTTTCTATCTACATGGTCCACATGTCATAGACTCAACTTCTTGCCAAATCTTGCCACACTTGTGGTGCCCATTTTGTTAGCCACATTTTTTGTGGCAAACACAGGGGTTGTTTGGTTTTAGGCCTAGCAATGCCACACTTTATCATACAATGTTGCCAAACTTGCCTAAGGTTAGGGGTTGTTTGGTTAGTAGGGCTGTTTGAATTGTGACTATCTTTGCCATATATTGCCACATGATTTTTGCCACACTTGCCACACTTGCCTTAGTTGAGTTGCTTTGTTAGCCACACTTTGTCTTGCCTAAGGGAATCTCTAATGTCCTTTTCTACTTAGTTGGATAGATCACTTCAGAAAATCGTATAAAAATCAAGCAAGAAAACGGATGCGCTAACGCGCAGCGGCTTTCGCGCTAGTTGCTCAAAAAATCGTATAAAAATCAAGCAAGAAAAAGGTTCTAGCAGGCTGCATGGGACTGTAAATCCTCTTTCGCTGGCTGGTCCCTTTAGACTCGAAATCCAAACGGAGTGAGTGGTTCGATTCCACTCTCAGAACGAGACTGAACAAAATAAAATGCAAGTGAAACGAGACGAGAATCAAATTGTAGGCTTCTTTCCTAAAAGCGGTGGTTCTCGATTTCCACACCTAAAGTTAGGCAAGTTTGACCAACTTGGTGAGTGTTTAGTTCAAGACACATCTTAGGCAAGCAACACTTGGGCCCCACATGGCATACACATAAAAAATGTGGCAAGATTCCCTTAGGCTTGCCAACTTGTGGCTCTCATTTTGATGAACTAACCTTAGGCAAGCTTGGCAAAATGTGTGGCAAAGTGTGGCAATGCTAGGCCTAGAACCAAACAGCCCCTTTGTGTCTATGACATGTGGGGCTCACTACTCATGAAAAAATCTTTGCCTTAGGTGTGGCTAGAACCGAACACCTACCTAACTTGGTCAAACTTGCCTAAGGTTAGGTGTGGCAAAGTGTGGCAAGGTGTGGCTAGGAACCAAACAGACACTAAGATTGCCAAAGATTGCCACACGTAAGGTTACACAAGTTTGACTAACTTAGGTGAGTGTTTGGTTCAAGACACACCTTAGGCAAGCCACACTAAGGCCCCACATGACATACACACACAAAATGTGGCAAGATTCCCTTAGGCTTGCCAACTTGTGGCTCTCATTTTGAAGAACTAATAACTTTGCCTAAACTTAGTTGTGGAAAAGTTAGTCATGAATTAAGTTCAACCATGGAGTCTTCTAGATTATACATGTGGCAGAATCTGGTGGATGATATCCAACGGCCAGTAGTGCTCAGACTCGCCATCTTTGTACCGTCGGATTGGCTTCATCCAATGACCAACTTTCAAAGTTTTTCACACACTATATAGGGGGTATAGATATAGATGTGCCGGCCCGTTGCAATGGATCCAAAGTATATCTATTTAGTGGAGTGCACTCTAAACACATTATCTATTTATTTTTCTCTAACCTTTCGTAGCCATGCAACCAAGCCACATAAGCTTCATGGGTGCCCCCCACATCATATTATTCATACTACGTTGACTGGAAAAAAGATAAATCACCCAAAACAAGATCTTCCCGTTTTTTGTTCCTACGATGTCGTGCCGTGTATGTACCTACTAGTTGTATAGTGGTAGTACTAGTAATATAGTATTAGGAGTACAAACTTGGTACTAGTAGGAGTAGTACTAGTACAGAATGCTCCTACTCTATCAACGAGCCCCATCTGACACCAAATTTCTTGGCTTTCGTGCTACACCTAGATCTTCCCCTCGTTTCTGTTTTCCAACCCAGTGGCGGGCGGGGTGCGGTTTGCCAATAGTCGGTTTGCTCAATGGCGGTCCCACATGAAAGTGAAAATTCTAGGCAACACGCCTTCCTAAGCTATGTGTCGTTTCGGACGGGTCGTGGAGTACTCCCGATTTCCGGGCATGTGGGGGTGCGACGCGAACGTGGCATGCCTTTTCCTTTTACTAGCAATGTGCCAGTGTGTTGCGATGGATCCAAAGTAGTACAATAGTAGTACTTGTTCACAAACTTGAAAGAAATCACTCTTGTTTTGATATACTCCTAATATATTACTCCCTCCGTACCTAAATATTTGTCTTTTTAGAGATTTCAAATGGACTATTACATACGGATTATATAGACATATTTTGAAGTGTAGATTCACTCATTTTGCTCCGTATGTAGTCACTTATTGAAATCTCTAGAAAGACAAATATTTAGGAACGGAGGGAGTACTTTTCACTCAAAATATATTTCTCAGGCTGTTTTGATGAGGTGGGGGAGGGATGTGGTTGCTTTCAACATAATAAGGAGTTTTCTGCAAATTGGAGCAGAGAAGTGGGCTATTGTTGCAAAAATGCCACAACTTACCTCACAGCCGTTAGATGCAGATCTAATGGTCAAAAACGACGGATGACAGACACACCACCATCACCAACTGAGTCTTTTATAGGAGTAGGAGTAGAGAAACATGGATAAATTGTAACATTTGGTTCTGCTCCTTGGCATGATTGATAGATAGAAATAACGATTGGAAATGCTAGGGAGGGGATATTTCCACCAGATAAGCAGGGTACGTAGTACTAGGTTGGCGCATCGTCGGTTTGGTCACACGCGGTCCGACATGTTCTAGTGTTTCTAGCAAGATGCCCGCGCGTTGCACGAAGTTGATGCAAAAGGTAAGCACAACTTATAAATTAACGGATGGAGTACTAGTTACTGTGATGCATATAATTAAGCAAAGGGATCGCACATGTATGTATTGACTGGAACGAGAATGCAACAACACAATAAGAATTAAGGCCATGATGATACGATCGCAGTGGTGGTTACAGAAGGCAAGAAGAAAGATGGATCCATGAAAGTACGATCTCCTCCTCCTCAACTTAGTGCGCCGGGCCACCGACCGGCGGCTAAGGAGCGGCGGCTTTTGTGGCGAGGTCGAGGCGCTTCTCAGCAAAGGCATCCAAGGCTTCCAGCCGGTTGAGAAAGGCCAACACCGTAGCGTCCTCAGTGGCCTTGTAGATACCTGTGTACACGATTTGCTCGTACACGTGGATGTGTAGGTCGACGAATTCTTGCAGGGCGAGGCGCCTCGCGGAGAGCGCGACCTCTTGGTAGACATTCTTCATGGCGTTGGCAGGCAGTCGTAGGGCCACCAGTGCTTGTAAGAGGTTCCGTCCATGGAGGCCGATTAGGGTGGTAGGCAATGAGGAACCCAGGCGCGCGGGCTGGAGGAGTACGGCGATGTCGTCCGTGAGCTTCTTGAGGATGGTGAACTTGTTGCTGGTGGCAACGATCATCTGGTCCAACTGAGAGTCGTAGTTGGCGTCGACGGCGGCCATCCACCAGCCGGTCTCCAACACCGTCTGGAGACAATCCTTGGCGCCATGCCGCAGGCCGGCGTCGTGGACCATCTGGCACAGCCGCTAGTCGCTCGCGTGCATCGCTGCCATGGGTCTGGAGTGAGCTCTTTTGTGCTTAGTGTAGGTGCTTAGGAAAATTCTTAGGTGCGTACGATGTGGTAGATGCATTGGAATGGAGGGGTGCCTTTATATGAGGGCAATGAGGGCAAACTGCGTTGCATTCGCATCGTGGAGCCTCTTTTCCCGGACCTCCTCCCATTACTTCCCTCATGCATTAATTGAAGGAGGATGCATTGGCCGTTCAACATTTCGGGAACCGCTACTCCCTCCCTCGTCTGCATTAAAGCCGTATCGGGAACTGCTCCGCCCGCTGTCAAATCGAATACTCCCTTCGTCTAGGTGAATAAGTCATCTTACGAAAACCAAATAGTAAACACATAGGCGCTGTCGAATATCGGGTTCCAGCAAAACCCTTAAAGTTCGAACTCTGGGGTGCGCGCGAAGATCTTCCCCCTACCGATCCACGTCCAACCGCCTCGCTGAGAATCTAAGATAAATGATGAACAACACAGGGGACACAAGGTTTATACTGGTTCTGGCCACCGTTGTGGTGTAATACCCTACTCTAGTGTGTGGTGTGGTGGATTGCCTTAGGGGCTGATGATGAGCGGTACAAAGGAAGAACAGCCTCGCGAGAGGTGTTCTTGTGGTGGTGGTTTGCTTCCGAAGGGTTCGATCCCCTCCTATAGTAGTGGCTATCCCTTTATATAGAGGCCCTGGTCCTCTTCCCAAATATTGAGCGGGAAGGGTGCCAACAACGGCCATTTTGAAGGGGAACATCTGGTACAAGTTATCCTGACTAAAGTTGGTCTTCGGCTGCCAAAGGCACTGGCGATGACGCCGTCTTGGGCTCCACGGTGACCTCCGTCCTGCCGCTCTGTTGGTCTTGGTCTCGTTGCACCGGAATGGTAACCTTTGCCTGATGCCTCGGTACTCCATGCCTGCGCTTGCCCCCTTTGCACCAAAGAGGAAACAAGGACACTGTGCAGGTCGGCGCCCACCTGGCGCCCGCCTGGCCTAAGATCATCATGGCTCGCGTCATGAGCACCTCGCCAGGTACCCTTGCCTTGATCTCTCCGCCTCCTCGCGAGCCTGTCTGGTGAGGCTGTGCCTGAGGAAACCTTGCGTCGTCCACCCCGCGAGGCTTGGCCCCTCGCGAGGGTCTTGAGCTTGAGTTGATGAGGATGGGCCATACTGGGCCACCACTTGAGCCACGCCACAGGCTGTAGGCGGGAAAGTCTAGGGACCCCCGTTCCCAGAATGCCGACCATAGCCCCTAGGCCCAAGGCATGCTCAGACTTGGTTAGTAGAGAAGCGAAGGGGCAAGTGCGGAGCGCCGCGGGCCCCAACAGCCTGTGGCCTTGGTTGCCGTGTGGCGGTTGATTGGACGTGGGCACCTCCGCTTCCCCACGCTCCCCATTATGTGCCTGGCTAAGCGGCCACGAGACTGTACACAGTTATTCTCTCCTCGCTGTCCGCGTGCTTCCTGATCCCCTTTCTTCTTTGAGCCTTTGCTTCTGCCTCCAATCCATCTTGAGTTCTCCCCCCTTCCTACTGCCATGGCGCCAACGAAAAAGGAAAAGGGGAAGAAGCCTGCGCTTTCGTCCCGCTCTCCTTCGGCAGCTGCGCCCGCCATCGACCAGTCACTCATACTCAATCTGGAAGCCTTGGACAAGGTCCGCTCCGCCCTCGCCTCCAGCTTTAACGAGTGCGAGAGGATGGCGACTTGGCCCGCATCTCATGCTTCCTTTGACAGGATCGTCACGGAGGTCCGATTCTTTGCTGATGCCCTGTGGGCGGGCCTGGTTCCTCCCTTCTCTGCTTTCTTCAACGCGTGCTTTCCCACTACCAGATCCACATGATGCATCTTGGTCCCCAATCCATTACTCTTCTTGCCGTTTTCTCCTTCGTCTGCGAGGCCATGGTAGGCATCACCCCTTCCATTGCTCTTCTGCGCCACTTCTTCTCTCTGCGCCTGACTGACTCATCTCAATGCTCGGGGTGCATGAGCTTCCAGGCCGTGCCGAAGACGGCCGCCTCGGGGGTTGATTTTGGCCTTCCGCCTTCTTCGAGCGAGTTCCGAGAGCGGTGGCTGTACGTGGATGTTGGGCTGCCCAGCCCCCTGCTTGCACACCCGACATTGCATGTTGTCCCCAATCCAGGCTGGGGCCACGAGAAGCTCACGAGCCCCCAGCTTGCTTTTATTTGGTGCTGCTTTGAGAGGTTGAGGACGCTTGGCATGACGGCGCCCCAGGTGGTGAAGGAGTTCCTCCAGTGCCACATCGCTCCTCTCCAGTGCCACTCCCGTCCGATGTGGACTTTTGCTGGGCATCAAGACCGCATGAGGCTCCAGGAAGGGAATCTTGCGCCTGAAATGCTGAGGAAGGTGCTAAGAGTCTTGGCTGGCGACCCCTCTCCAGGCAGCGTCCGGCACGGGGGCGCCCTCTTGTATCTTTGCTCTGGCAGGGCCGAGTTTGTGAGGCAGATGCCCCACCTCGACAAATGGGGGTTGCGCCTAGCTGACCTCGTGGGGCCCCGCGAGAATCCAATTGCCTTGGTTCCTCCCCCCGTCGCCCACGTCGATGCTGCCTCAAGAGGTGGTGCAGGGAGGCAAGCATCGCCTAGAGCTGTGGGGTCTGGTTTTGAAACGCCGATGTCACGAGGGGCTCCCGAGGCGTCGTCCTCCGGAGCTTATGAAGCTCATCCTGAGGTGGTAGCTGATGAGGAGAGGCGACCTGAGGCCCCCGAGGCCGAAACTCCCGAGGCCTCGGTAGGCCACCGAGAGGTGGTACCCGATCGTTCCTCCCAACCTGGCGCCCTTGAGGCAAGCCACCTTGATGCTTCTTCTTCCATGCCGCGCGCTGGCCCTCACGTCGAAAGCTTGGGCTGATTCTGCATTGACTACGACGCCCTCCGCAAGAGGAAGGAAGCTTCAGGTGGCAGTGATCGCTCCTGCCGCCCGCTGAAGCACAGGAAGTACTTCCCCATGGACGAGTAAGTCCCTCCTTCTTGTAACTCCTTGTTTGCTGTTCCTTTCGCTGACTGTGGTCCTTCAGGATCCCTCCCGCCGAGCCTGCGGAGCCAGCCAAGAAGCCGCCTCCCCAGGCTTTATCTTCATCGCTAACCTTGAGCGTCCCGAGCCTATGCGCCACCCGCGGTGTGGGTTCGGCTGGAGAGGTGGGCCGACCCGTGGTGTGCCTCGAGCCTGCGTGCTCACCGCTCTTCCTTCGCGAGCCTTTTCGGGGTACAACTATCTTGCCCCGGGCTCCTCCTCCAATCATGGACGGCGAGTGGTTGAAGTCGGTCCTCGGTGCTTCCTCAGGGGATGGATCAGGGCCAGGCTGGGTCCCTTGCGGGGCCCGTCCGGCGATTGTGGGGCCGACAGCCCCCAGCCCGCCACCGAGAGGGGCGAGCCACTTTAGGGTCCTCCACCGACGCCGATGGCGGAGGACGACATTGACGACGTGCTCAGGCATGCATGGGAGCGCAGTGCCGTCCGCTAAGAATTTCTCCAAAAGGCGACAGACGCGGTGAGCCAGCTTGTTGTAGAGCTCGCGGGCGAGGATGCGCATCTTGAAGCGGAAGGCCTGCGGCTGGTCGAGGAACGGCACAAACTTAAGGTGGCCGTAGGTCTCGCGCACCACCAGCATGACCTTGACAATGCGAAGGCCGAAGCATCTCTTGTGGCCTCGCGAAAGGCCTGCTCCCGAGCCATTGAGGAGGCTCAAGAGGCAGACCGGCGATGCGAGGCCGCGGAGGAGCGCGCGTGGGAGCTTCAAGCCTGGTGCAATTCCCTGGAGCAGCAAGCGAAGCTGCGCCGAGCCGCCCTTGCGTCGCTGAAAGGGGTTCCCGCCGAAGAGGAGGAGCTCCAGAAGCATGAGGAGGTGCTGACGCTGGAGGCTGCCGAGCGCAACCTCGATCTTGAATGGCTGGAGACGAGGGAGCGCCAGGTTACCTAGGCGGAGGATGATGTCGGCGCGCGGGAGCTCCGGATCCAGGAAGATATCGGTTCGAACTCTGGGGTGCGCGTGAAGATCTTCCCCCTACCGATCCACGTCCCAACGCCTTGCTAAGAATCTAAGCTAAACGATGAACAACACAAGGTACACAAGGTTTATACTGGTTCCGGCCACCGTTGTGGTGTAATACCCTACTCCAGTGTGCGGTGTGGTGGATTGCCTCCGAGGCTGATGATGAACAGTACAAAGGAAGAACAGCCTCGCGAGAGGTGTTCTTGTGGTGGTGGTTTGCTTCCGAAGGGTTCGATCCCCTCCTACGGTAGTGGCTATCCCTTTATATAGAGGCCCTGGTCCTCTTCCCAAATATTGAGCGGGAAGGGTGCGAACAACGGCCATTTTGAAGGGGAACATCTGGTACAAGTTATCCTGACTAAAGTTGGTCTTCGGCTGCCAAAGGCACTCGCGATGATGCCGTCTTGGGCTCCATGGTGACCTCCATCCTGCCGCTCTGTTGGTCTTGGTATCGTTCCACCAGAATGGTAACCTTTGCCTGATGCCTCGGTATTCCATGCCTGCGCTTGCCCCATTTGCACCAAAGAGGAAACAAGGACACTGTGCAAGCCGGCGCGCGCCTGGCCTCGATCGTCATGGCTTGCGTCACCAGCACCTCGCGAGGTACCCTTGCCTTGATCTCTCCGCCTCCCCGTGAGCCTGCTTGGTGAGGCTGTGCCTGAGGAAACCTTGCATCGTCCGCCCCGCGAGGCTTGGCCCCTCGCGAGGGTCTTGAGCTTGAGTTGATGAGGATGGGCCGTACTGGGCCACCACTTGAGCCACATCGCAGGCCGCAGGCAGGCAAGTCTGGGGACCCCCGTTCCCAGAACGCCGACAGGCGCAGTGCATTAACTCTCACGTTGTTTCTTATCTTTTGACATAAATAGAGGAATCAACCAATAAGAGATGTGGGGCTTGTATGCTTTTAATGACTTGAGACTATCAAACATGACATGCAGTGGTCAGCTCGTTGCACGCAATGATATTAATAATGCTGAGTATCATATATTAGTATCATGTAGTACTTTATTTATTGCCATGTATGACACATAGTAGCATAGCATTTATTATGATACGGTATTATGATATGATACTCAACTCTCTATTTCTTCATTTAATTCTATGACACCTCATCAAAGTTGCCTAGTTGCCATGCATGATATAGCTATGATACTACCATTACAACCAGCCTTAGCAAATAAACATTAAGTTCTCTTGTTTTCCTCTCCACCTTGGTCACCTAGACGGAGGGAGTATACTGTACTATTTAAAAGTCGAGGGCGGGGCTTTTCCTGCGCGGTATGCGGGGCAGTTCCGCCTAGTCGGTTCAACAGAGATGCGAGAAGATGAGGGAGTAGGCTGCTGCAAACATAGGGCTGTGTGATTTGACAGCGAGTTACTGCTGGACAGGTGCCGTGATTTGACTTGCCATTATAATTTTAACTGTGGTGCTACGACCGGCGTGAGTCTCCTGATTCCTGACCACCTCCATACAGGTGCCTCTCCCAATGCTCCACCATGTAGTAGAGGCTAGCTCTTGCATGAGAGCCAACTTCTCCACTTTTTCCTTGCCTCTTTCCTCCACGTATGCAAAAATGCCATGTAAAGCGGGCTTATAGCCCACTATTGTAGTACTTACTTGCTCCTACAGGTACTAACCTTGCCACATAGGCATAAAGTCTGATGTGGCAAGTTAATTAAGAAGAGAGAGACTAGTTTGGTGACCCAAGGAAGAAACGGTGCTAAACGCGTGTACGTAGGTGAAAAGCAATTTTGAGTCTATAGCTAATTAAATGAAGCAAACTTAGCAACAAAAAACTAATAAGCACCTATGCATTGGGGACTTGATTGCTAAGCCATTTAATGCCCTTAGCACCTCATCTAAAGCACCATTTCATTGGAAAAGGTCACTCCTTGGCAAATGCAATAAATACTACTCCCTCTGTCCAAAAATATAAGAATGTTTTTGGCACTACACTAGTGTCAAAAACGTTCTTATATTATGGGATGGAGGGAGTACGAAGAAAGAGATAGAGAGAAGTAAAAAAATACACGTATAGCCAACCTTATAGCTAACCTTGTTGTAGTATGAGTGACTAAGTGATGACATGCCAACATCAGATAGCCTAATGCACCGTGTTAAATCTCCAAGGGCGCGACCGCGCGAGCAACGCGACGGTCGTGCTAGGCGCGACCATGATACGGGCTGCTGGCAGCCCTTGGATTTGAGATCGAACGGTCGCATGCTAAGTTGCTGAAAATTTGCAGAATAACCCTCCAGGATAGGATATTCACCCATAGGTCTAGAATCGCGCCATGCAACCATTCGATCTCAGATCCAAGGGCTCTCGGAAGCCCGTATCATGGGAGAATGGAAAGCCACTACCCTGCCGTTCGCACGCTGGCAGTTCGCTCCTACTCGTCCCCGCATGTCCTTTAATACTACGGCGGTTCGCTCCTAGTCATCCCGTCCTTTCACGGCAGTTCCACTAATCCTAACCCTCCTCCCAAATCCATGGCGTCCCAAATCTCCATGATCGGCGGTGAGTCCAAGGTTAGAACCATCACCGGCGATGAGTTCGACGTCATCTACACCCGTTCTTCCGCGATGGTGAAAGGATGCCCTGCTCGCTTCAGACGCATGTTCGAAAACTTAGATGATGAGTGGGTCGCTGGGCTAGATGTTGAGTACACCACAGTCTTGGGACGAGAGAAGGATCTAAAGGAGGAAGAGAGGAAGAAGCCCGCCGTGATCCAGGTTTGCATGCATGACTTATGCTTGGTCTACCACATATGCCATGCCGACGTTGAATGCTTGGATTTTAACAACTTCCTCAAGAGCAACCTAGTCAACTTCGTTACTGTAGACTTTACGAATGACAAAAAAGTCCTGGGTCTAATAGGCCTCGTTGTAGGCAACCCCTTCGACCTCCAGAAGAATCGACTGTTGCCCTCTAGTGGCCAGCCTTCAATGCTGACCCTGGCAGGTGCCATGGTTCATCCTTCATGCGATAAACTGGAGAAACCTCATTACACGTTTCATCGTCATGCATGGCAGCGGAATGTACTAGATATAGACCACATCCACTACGCTGCAATGGATGGCTACCTTTGTTTCAATATCTACAAGGGTTGGATGAAGAGCAAGAGCCAAGTGTGCAGTTCAAGCAAAGAAGTATCGGCCAAGAGGAAGAGGGACAAGGACATGGACGAGGACTCCGAGTAAGGTGGCAGTGTCGTTGCTCATGGTGGTTCTAATGCAGTGTCCACCGGATTAGTTGCATAGTTTAATTTCAGGTGTGCTTAGTTTAATTTGAGGGGTGTGTTGTGCTGAGCCCCCAGCAGAATTATGTTATGTTTCTTCCCGTTACTTTAACTCTTCAGTACATACATACTAGTATTTCTTACATTTCATCTTTTAGTTGATATAGTACTACCGCTCGTTTCTTCACATTATATACGTACAATATATGTGGCCAACATCATATAGCCAGCAGTTTAGTTGTTAAAGAATTTTAGGGTGCTTAGTTTTGTCAAAGAATTCTAGGGTGCTTAGTTTTATTTGAGGGGTGGGTTGTGTTTGACACCATTATTGTGAATAGCCTTTTTAATAGTACTATATGCATAATTTGGCGATGAGCGCTCTCTATATGTACCACCTTTTTTTTAATTTCAAGTTTTGCTCCAGGGCGCAATCCATCAAAACTACTACTGTACAAAAGTGGAGTATATACATTCTTTAAAAGGCTAGAGGGCGGGGCAGTCTAGCTTGGTCGGTTTCATGACAGGCGAGGGCCTTTGTGATTTGACGGCTCATTATTGCTGTCAAATTGAATAGTATTGCGCCGCCCGCTGCATGCCCGGTTGAACACGCCTCCTCGCCTCCATCAAACCCTCCGTTAAACCCGCATGCAAACCGAGAATCCTACTCCGGCCACACGTCCGTTCATGAGCGGGCCGGAATTAAACGCAACACCAGCCGAGCTCCTCCCGTCCGCCCTCAATTTAAACGAGGCCAGACAGACAATGGGCAAGAATCGCACCCCTCCGCTGCCCCCCCATATCCTCCTTCATGATTTTCTCCACTCTTCCGATGGCTTCCGAGGAGCCGTTCTCCGGTATATTACCCGGTTGGGTGGCCCGCCGAGCCCTCCAGATACGGGCGAGGCCGCTCGGCTTGGCCCGACGGAGCTAGTTGCCACCCCAAGCAGGTGCATGGTTCAGCAACTCGATGCTCCGGTTCAGCTTGACGAGGAGTGGCGAGTTGCTACACGCTGCCACAGCGGCGAGCACGCGGGTATGGGCATCGTTGCTGCCGCGTTGTACCGTGCCACCAGTGTCTGCGGTGGCCGCGCCTCTCGTGTCTGTGGGCACACCTCCGTGCCTGCGGCAGCGCCATGCAGGCCGAGACAGAAGCCGGGTGCGTGGAGAGCGACGAGTCGGTGGCCAGCTTCTCTGTGTCCACCGCCATCATCGAGGAGAAGTGGAACACGGGAGGCCGCCGCCACTTGGGACCCATGAAGTCCACCGCCGAGGCGACGACTGCGCATTCAGGTGGTTTCTGCTGCTTCGTCAATTCCGAGGACCTTCATCGACCCCGCAAGTGTCTGACGGGCATGAGGAAGACAAAGGGATCTGCGGGTGGCCATTTAGATTATGTACTCCCTCTCCAGCTGGCGGGAAATATTTGTTCTAAGAATGGATAAATTATATGTATCTATAACTAAAATAAGTCTAGATACATCCATTTCTAGGACAAGTATTTCCGGACGAAGGGAGTATTAATTATACCAAGAGAGCCGGATTGGCACCGCTTAGTTCATGTAAATGTAATGAAATCCATCATGTTTATATGAAGATCCGGCTTTTTTATACGAAATCCTTCATGCTTATATGAAAGCAGTCAGTGTTTGCACGAATTTCATTTGGTTGGTTAGAGTTGTGAAAATGTATAACGCTGGCGTTTGATGTCGTCCTCTGTGGAAGGAAGTGGGAGGAAATTTGTCGGCTGCCGTTGGAGATGCTCTTATGCTGGAAATAATAGAGTGACATCCAATCCCATTGAGTTAATTGCTTGTATGATTGTTCCTCTATAAAAAGTTAATTGCATGTATAGTGTACACGTGACTTGCAGGGTGGCTACAACTTCGTACAGAAAGTTAAAAAGAAACAAATCCATCCTTAATCTTGTATTCTAAGTACTCTGTGGGTTCCACTATTAGTACAGTAGCAAAAGAAGTATATATTAAATAAGTAATATATAATATAAAAATCTAAAGTTAAAAGACAAAATTCGAACTCATGTCATCGTGTTGCAAGCATCCGGCGCTAACCAGTCCAGCACATTTTTGGTGTAGACCATGCTAGAGATATATCTCCGTGTCTACTCTTATACTCCATTCGTTCCTAAATATTTGTCTTTTTCATATTTCAAATGGACTACCACATACGGATGTGTATGTAGACATATTTTATAGTGAAAATTCACTCATTTTGCTCCGTATATCTTTTTAGGAAGGGGTCAGATTTCTCCTTGATTTATTTATGAGGTATCCAGATGGCACTACACTGCCAAGAAAAGAGGGTAACATCAAAATTATGGACTACTTTTTTTAGTATGTTGGTAAGGTCCGGTCATAGTCACTTGTTAAAATCTCTAAAAAGACAAATACTCCCTCCGTCCGGAAATACTTGTCATCAATAAAAGGAAATGTATCTAGACGTATTTTAGTTTTAGATACATCTCTTTTTATCCATTTTGATGACAAGTATTTTCGGACGGAGGGAGTATTTAGGAACGGAGGGAGTAGAAAACAGAGTTGGTGATGATGGTGTGTGTGCCATCCTGCAATATAGGCCGTCGGATTTATATCTAACGGGTAGAAAAGAAACTATGTCAATTTTGCAAAAATATACCCACACGCCTCTCCATGTTCGCAAATAAGGCCTTCCCTCGTTCAGCCTTTTCTCTCACAAGATAAACTACTCATATAAATGCATCTTGATGTTCCGTGCAACTCATGAGCAGCTGGCTAGTTTCTTTTAAAATAGTTGATGCGATAATTGGATTGAAGTGATATATTTTATGTCTGCCCTGAATGATTTCAGATTCACTAGTAGTAACAAAGAAAAGGTTGCCTTGTTAATTTTAACAGAAAACAGGGTGAAAACTATCACATGAGGCCGGTAAAAACAAGGCACGCTGGGTTCAGCGTCATCGTCACTACAGCTATGCGCGTGCGAGAAGTCTACATATCGAGGGGGCTACCGAGCGAGGCACCGAGACACAATGTTTGAGAGAGAAACCAATTGATAGATTATGATCAGATCAAGTTGTCACCCTTCTACTGACATTGTTGGGGGGGAGGGAGAGAAAGATGTATCGAGAGTGTGTGCGGTAGGCACAGAGGCACAACTAGCGAGTGTGTGTGTATGTGTGTGTGTTTGAAAGAGGAGTAGATAGATTACTATCAAGATCGAGGTGCCACCCTACTCCTTCAGTGTCGGGTAGTGTGTGTGTGTGTGTATGTTTGAGAGAGAAGCCAGCCGATAGATTAGTATCAAGATAGAGGTGTCACCCTACTCCTTCGGTGTTGGGAAGTGTGGGTGTGCGGGTGTGTGGGTGTGTGGGAGGGGGGCAGTGACACTCACATATCTCTACTCTTATAAAAAAACAGAGTTGGTGATGATGGTGTTCCTGCCATCCTGCAATATAGGCCATCCGATTTATATCCGATGGATAGGAATGAAACTATGGCAATTTTGCAAAAAGATACCCACACCCCTCTCCACATTTGCAAATAAGGCATTCCCTCGTTCATCCTTTTCTCCCACAAGATAACTACTCATACAAATGCATCTAGATGTTCCGTGCAACGCATGGGCATCTTGCTAGTAGGAAGAAGGAGTTTGTGTGACACATATCTAGCTATATTAAGGGATAGGTAGATAGCATTTGTGCGAGGCGTACTTAAAGCATCACGAAGATAAACAAACGGTGTGCATGCAAGTCCTGGAAAAATGAAGCCAGAAACAATGTGCGCGTGCGCGCGCGCGCGCGTGTGTGTGTGTGAGAGAGAGAGAGAGAGAGAGATAAATCTAAAAACAAAAGGTGCTCTATTGGAATCCCATTGTATGTATTCATATGGTTCCGGAACTCGAGTTAACCTTAGGCATATGTGTGAGAGACATTATTATAGTTTGAGACATTAGTGGTTGTGGGTGGGCGGAATTAAAGGGGTGGGCGTGTTAGACAGAGAGAGCGTGTGTGTTTCTGTGTGACAGACTTGCAGGACGGGGTAGAAAGATGAATTTAACCTTGACGGAGGGAGAGAAATACATGAAGTGCGCGTGTGTGATTCCGAGGCCCACAGGGAAATGAGATATGTATGCGTGTGAGAGAGATTACACAATTCATTCACGTATCACTATCTAGCGATCGTGGACGTGCATCGCTTGAACATAAATCAATATCTACTTCGTATCATGGCCAAAGGTACAATATCGATTCAACGCTATAAAGATTGGACACTCACATATCACATTTTTTTTCTATTTAAATAAACCTTTTCAGTTGTGCATGCCAAAGTTACAGTGATGTTTCTTCAAACAACCGATGTAGCTATCATGTACATGCACCATTGTTACTCTTGCATTCAAATTCATTAGTCTTGGATGATTTAAGTTTCTATTTTGAAGTAATATATGTAATATTCATATATGAATTCAATGGGTATGCAATTTATGAAATGGAGGCTATGTAATCATATGAGGTAACACTTTTAAGTAGCGGACTATAATATCCATTTCTTTTTGTGCGCCTCTACACTAACACGTCAATGCATTATGTTTAAGGTAAATAACCAATGGCACTAAATTATCTATTTACATGAGAAATACATAGGCTAGGCGTTTGATCCCTTTTTGTGAACGCTACACTACACCCGTATGATTGGTCGCGCCCGTGTGAACGTCCAAGTTATCGGTGCATCATCCCGAGTTATTGTGTTTTTTCTGGGGTGGAATTCACACCAGTTATTAACTGCTGATGTGTGCCCCGTGTACACAGTCTAGCATGACCTTCCCGCTAGCACGGTCCAAAATTAGTTGAAACTAGATACAGACGATCCCGCGGGCGGCAAAATCTCTTGCCTCCTTATAAAATTTCCGCCACCTCAGTCTTTAGCATGCGAAATTCCCCTTTTGTCCTTGGTGCACGGAGACTAACAGTTACAATACCGCCCTCATCTACATAATAGGTCGGGGCTACTTTGGTAACTTCCGGTTCCCCCCACTACATGGCACCCCCATTTCCTCTCCCCCTCCCACAAAAACGACTAACTCCACAGCACCAGAGCATCTTACATCACGCCGTCCGTACTTCATCGGCCTTTCAGCCCCTCCCCTCTCGAAACCCTGGACTGCTCATCCACCGGCGTACCATAGCCCATTCACTGCCAGCGGCGTCCACCTCACCGGATCTGCTTCTACGGCCGCATCTACCCGTCCCACCTCCCCTAGAAACAAGTAGACTGCTCATCCACCACTATACCACAGCCCATTCAGTGTCGGCCTTGTCCACTACGCCGGATCTGCTTCGCCGGTACTCTCGTCAATCGCCGTGCATCTGCAACGACTCATTCGTACTCCCTACCGGAGACGCTTCGTCCACACCCCCCGGAGCCGCCCCACCAACACCCCCGTCGACGGCCTCTGATCCTCTTCGCCGACACCTTCCTCAACCCTACCGGAGCCGCTTCGCCAACACCATTGTCAACCCTACCAGAGTAGCTTCGCCTATACCATTCTCAACCCTACCGGGGCCCCTTTGACAACTCACAAGTCCACGGCCTCAGATCCGCTTCCTCGCACCCTCATCCAACCTACCGGAGTAGCTTCTGACGCCCCGTCCACGGTCGCAGATCCACATCGTTGACACCATCCTTAACCCAACTACCGGAGCAGCTTCTGACGCCCCGTCCACGGCCGCAGATCCGCATCATCGACACCATCCTTAACCCAACCACCGGAGCAGCTTCACTTATGCCCTCATCCACGGCCACAGATCCGCTTCGCCCACACCGTAGTCCACCCTACCAGAGCCGCTCCACAAACACCCTACTCGACGGTTCTAGATCTCCTTACTGGACCCCGACAGCCAGCGCAACGTCATCACCCTTGACGTTTCTAACCTGATTCCCACCGTCTGGAGAGATGCCAAGCACCCGCCACGGCCTACGTACTTGTCACCTTTAAACCCGTCCAGCATCACCTGCCCGATGTACTTCAAATATACTAACAGGTCGCTGTTACTTGTTATGCAGCTAGCAAAAACTACAAGGACGATGTTTCTTCTGGATCTAACAGCTTGGCCAACCAAGATCCTGGATTGAGGCATTGTTATGATCCTGTAAGTGTGTCTTTCTCTCTTGTATTGTTTTGTGCCTGCCAGCATGCTTTGCTAGGATTTTCGACCAGTAATCCCTTTGTGTAGACAATGATTTCTACTACTGGCTGCTAAATTAGATATGTAGATGTCATACATGATACTACCTCGTACCTCCGTTCCTAAATACAAGTCTTTCTAGAGATACCACTATAGGCTACATACGGAGCAAAATGAGTGAATCTACACTAAAAATGCATCTATATACATCTGTATGTGGTCCATACTGGAACCTCTACAAAGACATATATTTAGGAACAGAGGCAGTACATTACACAAAATCGTAGGTGGCATGTAGGAATTCCAGTGCACTACATTAGGCTTCTTAGAGTGTCTGCTAGTCCAGCACACAGAGTCATGGCTAGTTTATGCAACACACAAAATCATTAATTGGTGGTTTAAATATGCGCAAGGGATATGCAATGTAGTATCATGTAGAGATGTCTGAAATTAGCCGTGTCAACTTGCAGATAGGGTTACACAATGAAAAAGTACAAGATGTATGTGGCAATTTCATGGAACATCGCAAAAAAAAGGAGAGGCAGCGGTGAGCCTATACAGTGTGCTATGGTACGTCACTCCTGCATTGCAATCATCGTGACATGTTATTTGTATGTCAGTTCTATTGGTCAAGTTTCTTAGGGACATTTATTACGAGTTATCCTAAGAAAATAAGCACTTGTGAATATAAGCTCCATGTAATAAGCCAACTAGTTCTTTTCATTGTGTTTTCAGCTTATCTTTTTGGTATGATCAGTGGAAAGTCGAGATTGCATTACATTTTTTTATTTTGCTGCCCATATGAAAATTAATTTGACTTGCAAACATCAAAAATTGAACCCAGTGCAGTAATTAATATGATAGGAAAACAGACCATCACTATTTGCTCAAAATGCAAATACAAAGATACCATCTACTTGGCACAATCTACTTTGGTCAATGTTTTCCATAGAGATCCCATTGCCTAATTTAAATGAAGAACGCATGACTCACATTTAAATGAGGAACAATTATTTATTGAAATTCGATGGTCCAAGTGGCTGGTTATTATCATATAGCAGCACCACCTGAAAGCATCATATAGCAGCAGCAGCTCATAGCAACTCATCATACAGCAGCAGCAGTGTGCAATTCATCATATACCAGCAGCAGCTCATGGCAATTCATCATATAGTAGCAGCAGGAGCAGTTCATAGCAATTCGTCATATAGCAGCAGCAGGAGCAGCTCATAGCAATTCATCATATAGCAGCAACAGGAGCAGCTCATAGCAATTCATCATATAGCATCAGCAGGAGCAGCTTATAGCAACTCATCATATAGCAGCAGCAGCTCATAGTAATTCATCATATAGCAGCAGCAGCAGCTCATAGCAATTCATCATATAGCAGCAGCTCATAGCAATTCATCATATAGCAGCAGCAGGAGCAGCTCATAGCAATGCATCATATAGCAGCAGCAGCAGAAGCAGCTCATAGCAATTCATTGTATAGGGGGTCAGAATGAAAATTTGGCAAAAGATCAGAGGAGATCCTCACCTTGTTGGATGAGCTCATTCTTCAACAGCACCTCAAGGCCATGGCCTGGGAGGAGGGGAGGGGGAATAAGGTGCCTTCTTCCGCAGTGTGGCATCAGCCATAGTTGTGCAGTGCCCGCTGGAGTAGTGCGTTGGACGAACCACAGTGGAGCAGCTGCTGGAGACCATGAGAATAAGGGGCGGCGCCAGAGGGACGAGCAGCCAGGGAGATTTGCTCCTACCCACTGGCCATGTAGCCTAGCTGGACATAGCATCGCCGAGGACCAGGCAAGATGTGACTAGTGGCGACGGCTCGCTGGAGGAACCCTAGTGCTGCATGCAAGGGATTGAGGTAGAGGGAAAGGGGAGAGGAGATGCAAGCGGGCAGGGCAATGAACGCTTGCGTGTTTGTTTTTCCTTGAGGGTCACGTGTGACACGGGCGTCAGCAGTTGCATTTTGAGTGTAATATAGGCAGACAACAGAGTTATTTCACTATTCCCCTTCCCTTCAATTTTAGTGAGGTTCTACCCGAAACACCACCCTCCAAAGCGAAAATAGTTAAGCCCAAGCCCATAACTCAAAAATGACTTCTTTACATCTTTTATGGCTTATTTTGACAATAAGCCCTGAAAAGGCGGAATCAAACTGGCCCTTAACCTGCAATTCAATTGTGCGTGCAATGATGAATCACTCCTGCCTTCTATAGTGTACATTTAGGCATCATCATACATGGCATAACCTAATACATGTGCATTCCATTGTAGAATCTGGGATATGCAATGTTTATGTTAGTTCATATGTTGCACATGATGTTTAAATGCCCCTTAAATCTGGTCAGTCAAGTGATGGTCTTTAAGCCTCCTTCTTTGCTTCTTTTCTTGATATGTAAGATTTGCTCACACATCTGTTCAATTGCTTGTTTGCATCGGCCAGCCATACTAGGACAAATTGCTTTGATTACTTGTTGTTCTTGACCTAACACTCTAACAAAGCTTGTCAACGATTTAAACACTAAGGGTTGCTATAGTGGGGCCTTGTCTAACTCATAGGTGACATAAAGGTTTGGCTATACACTAAAGTAGGCTTTCCAAGAGTACCTGGAGATCCAGTTCGAAGGTATGCCTAGTTTTTACATAGTGCAGACATAGTAAATGCTCATTTCATTGTGTGTAAGTGCAAGAGATGCGGCATGTTTCATTATGTGGTGTTGTTTTGTTATAATCTCATCCTTCTGTGTTCACAGACTGGAAAGTATGCATATATCTTCCAAGGAGACGAGTAACTAGTTTGTGTCACCTTGCAGAGGGGGTGCAATGAAGATAAGATTGAGGATTTCCAAGTACAAGATGTTAGGAAGGAGCCTTGCAAGAGAAGTAGGAGTTGCGCTGAGCCTCTTCAACCTGTTAAGGTAAGTCACTATATGCAACTCAACAGTTCAATTCCTTGTTCGTTCCAAGCATAGTTAATTTGCCCTTTTCAATTGCTTTATTTGTCCTCAGTTAATGAGATGCCCAAAGAATCATGCCTGATGTTGGGTACTTGTATAACTATTAGTTGACATAATTAAAGGCCTTACCATTTAATTACTCCGCCGAAGTGTGCCCGAAGCTTTGAAGTCTATTAACCAACTATTATTGCATGAGGCTCACAATCTAGTTTATACTAGGCTAATGATTGCATAGTTTTTCTTGTTGTACTATGTTTGTATGAAACCCTTTGCTGTTTATTATGCTCCCTAAGACTTTAATTGAGCTACAGAATGGACAACTGCTTGCTTACTTATACACAACGTGCTTTCTAAATTTGTAACTTGTCTGTGTTTTGGATTGGGCCCCAACATCATGCTCCTCTGGTGAGCTAAGAGAGATTTCTGTATGCAGGTTGCACAGTATAATTTTTAAAATGTCACCTGCTTATGCTTCATGACATGTAACATTATTGTTAGTCCTGTTTTTCCATGTACAAAATAGTGTCTTGCTCGCTTCACTGTTGTAACTATATTTTTGCCCTAGTCATGTGTACTTACAGAAACATTTCAGGATGAAGTGGCATCAACACAAAGATCTGCGAGCAATGCAGCATGGCCATTACCGAATGATTATGGATTGGAATTGGAATGTGCTGACGTTCTCGAGCATCAACTAGAGGTGGCAAGACAACGTGTACATGATTCTCAACGTACAATCAACAAGTTGAGACTGGACATGCAGGTATTAGATGCAGGAGTCAAAAAAATGAAACAAGACACTGAGGTAACCACGAATGAATTGGAGATTTTGCAGACTGAAATTTGTGCTATCTGAATCCGGCCAATCCTATTTTCTGAATAGATTACAGTTCAAATGGAGTTAAGTTGATGCGTGTCCATGATGTATGAGTTGTATTTGCCCAGTGTATGTAATTTGCTGTTTGTGTATGCTTTATTATCACCTGTGCCGAACCATAATGCCTAGTGGGTATAATCGGTTGTAGTTTCTTTATTGTATAGTGTAGGATTATTCTGCGTTTCTATGCCTTGGTCTCTTTGTTGTATAGTGTATGTTTTAGAGGTGATAGTATAGAGTATGATAATTCTTTGAATATGCTATATCATTCAAACGGGGGCCAACTCACCCAAACATTGTAGTGACCATGGCCCTCCACGGGCCGTACGATCCATGGGCCATGTACGGGACGGACGATCCATGGCCTTCTATGGGTCGTCACATCCATGGCCCTTCAATGGGTCGTCGGATCCATGGGCCTTCAATGGGCCGTCAGATCCATGGGCCTTCTACGTCTCGTAGGATCCATGGGCCTTGTACGGGCCGACTCATCTATGGGCCTTGTATGGGCCTTTAATGGGTCGTAGATGGGCTAGAGTGGAAATCATATGTTTTATGGGCTAACCATAACGGGCCGTATTTGATGATGCTATGAAAATGGCCCAACATATTAACGGTCCACAAACGGGCCGACTGTAACGACGAGCTGAATTTAGCCCACAAGCAGAAAATGACAGTAACGGGTCGTAAGTAACCGAATGCTGCAAATGAGCCCAAGAATAAATGGGCCCTCAGAAGGCCGAAAGATAACTTGGGCTAGAAACGGCCCAATGGAATAACGGGCCGTTAATGGGTAGAAAGTGATATACTGTTCATTACGGGCCAGTTTCACCACAGGCCGTTAATGGGCTAAGAGTTACAAAGGGCCTCATATGGGCCGAAAGAAGTCATGGGACACATGTGGGACGGAAGTTAAAACAGGCTGGAATCATATTGGACGGCCCAGATGACGCTACTAGGCCTAATTCGGAGAGGTCGTAACGGGCCTTGGGTTAGTGGGCTGTAAATGGGCTATATGCGAACAGGCCGCTAACAAGCTTTTCATGGGCCGGCCCGCCACCTTTTGACCAAGTCAAATGGGCCGGCCTTTTCACAGGAATGGGCCTCTATTGGGTCGTGCTATGTGTCGCCGTATCATAGGCGCCTTCGGTCCAATGAGTGGATGACATCTGTCCCAACGGTGAGCCGACACGTGTTTCCTCCAGCCAATGATGATTTTACACGTGGAAAATCCCCATTGGTCGGGGTTGTTAACGGGTTATCGGATCCAAAACCGGACCCGATAGCTTAACGGTGTTCCGTTACGGTGGTTGCCACGTGTCGGTCACCCTTGACGAAAGCACTTATGTGACGCGTGATTTATCATCATGGAAGTGGACACTTCCGTGAGGATAATTTTGGTAATGTCATGGAACACTTCTATGATAGCACAGGTATGACTATCTTGATTCTGTCATAAAATCGTCATGGATGTACATGCATGACAAAAAACGTGACCTACTGTGACAAACACGTATCATCACAGAAGTGTAATTTTTTTGTAGTGCATCGAGGAATATAATGATGAACTTGCGAATGTGGCGACCGAAGATCGAGTTCATCAGACACTGGAAAGTGGTCGGCGCGTTGCAGAGGCCGAACGACATCACTCTGAAGTGGTAGTGGGCATGGAGTGTTTTGAAAGCCATTTCCTCTTCATCCTCTTCACGCATGTGTATCTGATGATAGCCTGCACGTAGGTCAATTTCGGAGAAATACTTGGCTCCACCCAGCTCATCGAGTAGCTCGTCCACCACCGGTAATGGAAACTTGTTCTTGACTGTAGCTATGTTGAGACATCGAAAATCCACGCAGAATCACCAAGTGACGTCCTTCTTCTTGACCAACAGGACGGGTGCCGCGTATGGACTCAGGCTGTGAGCAATAACACCTGATTGCAGCATCCCCTGAACTTGCTTTTCGATTTCATCTTTTTGCGCTGGCAAGTAGCGGTAGGGCCTGGTGTTGATAGGTGTTGTGCCGGGCTCCAGGTTGATCGCATGATCATATTGCCGTTTAGGAGGCAATACTTTGGGTTCAGAGAACACATCTGCATATTCAGATAGGAGTTTCTGAATGTTGGGAGGTGGAGGTGCAGGTTCAGGTTTGTCAGTTCGCTCCACTGTAACCAAAGCTGCGGTCCAAATGTCATTGGCTACTTCCATGCGATGCAACTCGTAAGCATCCAGTTCAGCGACGGGGGGTAGATCTGATGTACGCACGCCTTGCAAATGCACTTGTTTGCCCTCTGTTTCAAATGCAATGGTTTTCTCCTGCCAGTGATAGTTCATGGGACTGTGAGCTGCCAGCCAATCAAATTCCAGCACTCCATCATAGGCGCTGAGCGGAAGCACGCGGAGATCAGTGTGGAAGGTGTGGCCGGGCACTTGCCATTCCAGTCCTCTCATAAGTTGATTGCACGGCTGTTTCTGTCCATTGGTGATACTAACTGAAACTGGTGGCAGTTTTCTATCTAAACTTTCAGGCGCGTGAGAAAAGTTTCACTGATGAAACCATGTGTACTCCCCGAATCAACCAATAGGAGCATGATCTGATCACCTACTTGTGCACGGAGGCGAATTGTGGAGGGAGTTTCCTCTCTTGATAATGCCTATTGCGACAGCGAGTAGCATTCTGGTTCTTGTGCTTGTGGAACATCGAGCAGTTGTAAGGCATGGATTGTATCATCCGACAGAATCTCCTCAAAGTCGCCTACCTCAATCATCAGAATTTGGCCGGTGTGTTTGCACTGATGCTCCCTCAAGTATTTGTCCCCGCGGCGAAAATAGTGACCATTGGCTCTTCTGAACTCGCGCAGTTGGCGCTCCCGTACATAGTCGTCACTCCCTTACCGTGGTGCAACTGCAACGCGAGCTGGTACGGCAGCTGCTGGTGGTGCAAGTGGTGGTGGTTGTCCCACCGGTGTGATGCGCGGACGCGTGGTGCGCTGCTTCTCCAGCTCTTCTTCCTGGATACGGGCAAACACAGTTGCGGGAGTGATGCTGGTTGGTGCCTGCAGCCTAACTCCCAATCTCAACTCGGCCTTGAGACCGGTCAGGAACTGTGATATGAAAATTTTGGAGCTCAGAGTTGGGTCCAGGGCCAGCAAGTGGTACATCGCCGTCTCGAATTGCAGTCGATATTCCTGAACACTACCTGTCTGCCGTAACTGAACAAAGTGATGCATCTGAACCTCGAACTCTTCTGGACCGAACTCCTCCTGCACTGCAGCTCTGATTGTTTGCCAACTGACCCCTGGGTGTATCTGTCGATAGGTCTGGAGCCACATCGTGGCCAAGCCATCCATGTACAGCGCCACAGTGGTGACCCAGCTGTGCTGTGGCACGCGATACAGCTCGAAGTAGGTGGTGCAGCAGTCCAACCAGATGGGAGGGGCATCGCCGTCAAACCTCGGGAAAATCATGTTTTGGCGGCTTGATGTAGTGGTCGCCCGTGGGGCTCGATCTCTGAGGACGAGGCTGACTACGCGGTGAGGAACGGTGGTCCGTGGTTGACGAGGCGGGCGAACGGCAGCTGCGCCGCTCCATCCGTATAGAGCGGCAGTGGCGGAGGGCGAATCGGCGGGGGTGGTGGTCCGTGCGCGGAGGAGTCTGCTGTCGCCGTGACGCGCGATGGAGATGTGACTCCCTGGGTGGTGATCGTGGGGTCGACCATCGGGGGGGGACTTGCGGGCCTCGTCCATGTCTGCTTGCGTGAGGTCGATCTGCTTGGAGAGGAGTTTGAGCTCGGCGGAGACCTGATTGTTGCAGGAGATCTGGGCCTGGTGGCGCTCTCGGTGGTTTTCTGATTTGCGTCGAGGTGGCGGATGACGGACTGAAGCAAGTTCTGCAGCTTGTCCGTGGTCTCCGTCATGGCGTCCAGCACCCGGAGTCTGCGCCGAGGGCTTGGATGGAGGTGTCATGGTCACGTTCGAGATCAGATCGAACCCCGAGCAGGGTTTTGGGCGAGCTCACTAGAGTGGCTCACACCTGAGCCGGTGGATTTTACAGATCGATCGAGAGCGGATTCGGCAGCAGCGGTGGTGGGGAAAAAATTTGGGCTCTGATTACCAGATTGTCACGACCCGATTGCGAGATCTGAGGGATGGGAGGAGAGGATCAGGGTGAGGGAGGAGGACGAGGATAGGTGAGAGCGAGCGAGAGAGGAAAAGTAGGCAGGAAGGAAATGGTTCATTCAATTCTCTTTTTTCCAACCGGGCTCACACCCCTTTCCATTAGTCGCTTAACGGAAATATTACTGTCTTAGTTGTTTTCAAGCCACAGCACACTGAACTACCCGAGACCGCCTAAGCAAAAGGAGACCGAAAGGGGAGAGCGAGTTGGGGCATCAACAGGAAACCCGCAATAGATGACTCTGAAACGAGTCATCCGCCACGGGGCAAAAACCTGTTGACACCAACCATCCCAACCTCGAAACGAAACAGCACGGCGAACACTTCGCGCATCAGGACTAATGTACGGGACACCACTACCAAAAGGAGCCACATAACACTCTCAGCGGGCATCAAACCCCAGTGAGAACAAAGACATCACAGACTACTGTCCAGAACAGCTTCAAGCCCCCGCGCCATTTCCCAGCATGAGCCTTCCCCTGGGAGTAGAACGGTCCGCCAAAGACGTAGCCATGCGCACCATCTTCTGCACTCCAGCCTGGACTCTTTCCTTGTCAATCCCTTTCAGAAGACCTGACCAATACATCAGAAAGGAACACGCAGTGAAAATAGCCTCCAACGGAGAGCGAATGACACAGTTATCGAAGGTTGCCTTGTTACAGGTGCACCAAATACCCCAACACATAGCAGCAATGTTGGAAATATGCCCTAGAGGCAATAATAAATGGATTATTATTATATTTCCTTGTTCATGATAATTGTCTTTTATTCATGCTATAATTGTATTATCCGGAAATCGCAATACACGTGTGAATACATAGACCACAATACGTCCCTGGTAAGCCTCTAGTTACTAGCTCGTTGGTCAACAGATAGTCATGGTTTCCTTACTATGGACATTAGATGTCGTTGACAACGGGATCACATCATTAGGAGAATGATGTGATGGACAAGACCCAATCCTAAGCATAGCACAAGATCGTGTAGTTCGTTTTGCTAGAGCTTTTCCAATGTCAAGTATCTCTTCCTTAGACCATGAGATCGTGTAACTCCCGGATACCGTAGGAGTGCTTTGGGTGTACCAAACGTCACAACGTAACTGGGTGACTATAAAGGTGCACTACAGGTATCTCCAAAAGTGTCTGTTGAGTTGACACGGATCGAGACTGGGATTTGTCACTCCGGATAACGGAGAGGTATCACTGGGCCCACTCGGCAGTGCATCATCATAATGAGCTCAAAGTGACCAAGTGTCTGGTCATGGGATCATGCATTACGGTACGAGTAAAGTGACTTGTCGGTAACGAGATTGAATGAGGTATTGGGATACCAACGATCGAATCTCGGGCAAGTAACATACCGTCTAACAAAGGGAATAGTATACGGAGTTGTTTGAATCCTCGACATCATGGTTCATCCGATGAGATCATCGAGGAGTATGTGGGAGCCAACATGGGTATCCAGATCCCGCTGTTGGTTATTGACCGGAGAGCCGTCTCGGTCATGTCTGCATGTCTCCCGAACCCGTAGGGTCTACACACTTAAGGTTCGGTGACGCTAGGGTTATAAGGAAGACTTGTATGTGATTACCGAATGTTGTTCGGAGTCCCGGATGAGATCCCGGATGTCACGAGGAGTTCCGGAATGGTCCGGAGGTAAAGATTTATATATGGGAAGTTGTCATGCGGACACCGGAAAGTTTCGGGGGCATATCGGTATTGTACCGGGGCCACCGGAAGGGTTCCGGGGGTCCACCGGGAGGGGCCACCCCTCTCGGAGGGCCTCATGGGCCGCATGGGGCAGGGAACCAGCCCCTAGAGGGCTGGGCGCCCCCCCCCCCCCTTGGGCCCATGCACCTAGGGTTTGGGGGGGAACCCTAAGGGGGGCGCACCCCCTTTGCTTGGGGGGCAAGCCCCCTCCCTGGCCGCCGCCCCCCCTCTAGATCTCATCTAGAGGGGGCCGGCCCCCTTCCCCCTTCCCCTATAAATAGAGGGGTGAGGGGAGGCTGAACACCTGATCCAAGGCGCAGCCCCTCCCCTCCCCAACACCTCTCCTCCTCCGTTGAGCGCTTGGCGAAGCCCTGTCGGAGTAGTGCCTCTCCACCATCATCACGCCGTCGTGCTGCTGCTGGAGCCTTCTTCCTCAACCTCTCCTTCCCCCTTGCTGGATCAAGAAGGAGGAGACGTCGTCCGTACCGTACGTGTGTTGAACGCGGTGGTGCTGTCCGTTCAGCACTTGGTCATCGGTGATTTGAATCACGGCGAGTACGACTCCATCATCACCGTTCCCTTGAACGCTTCCGCACGCGATCTACAAGTGGTATGTAGATGCAATCTCTCTCCCATGACTCGTTGCTTAGATGAAGTCATAGATGGATCTTGGTGAAACCATACGAAAAAATTTAATTTTCTGCAACGTTCCCCAACAGTGGCATCATGAGCTAGGTCTATGCGTAGTTCTCTATTGCACGAGTAGAACACAAATTTGTTGTGGGCGTAGATCTTGTCAACTTGCTTGCCGCTACTAGTCTTTTCTTGCTTCAGCGGTATTGTGGGATCAAGCGGCCTGGAGCGACCTTACACGTACGCTTACATGAGACAGGTTCCACCGACTGACATGCACTAGTTGCATAAGGTGGCTAGCGGGTGTCTGTCTCTCCTACTTTAGTTGGAGCGGATTAGATGAAAAGGGTCCTTATTAAGGGTAAATAGAAGTTGACAAAATCACGTTGTGGTTATTCGTAGGTAAGAAAACGTTCTTGCTAGAACCCAATTGCAGCCACGTAAAAGATGCAACAACAATTAGAGGACATCTAACTTGTTTTTGCAGCAATTGTCATGTGATGTGATATGGCCAGAAGTTGTGATGAATGATGAATGATATATTGTGATGTATGAGATCATGTTCATGTAATAGGAATCACGACTTGCATGTCGATGAGTATGACAACCGGCAGGAGCCATAGGAGTTATCTTTATTTTTTGTATGACATGCGTGTCATTGAAGAACGCCATGTAAATTACTTTACTTTATTGCTAAACGCGTTAGCCATAGAAGTAGAAGTAGTCATTGGCGTGACAACTTCATGAAGACACAATGATGGAGATCATGGTGTCATGCCGGTGACGAAGATGATCATGGAGCCCCGAAGATGGAGATCGAAGGAGCTATATGATATTGGCCATATCATGTCACTACTATATAATTGCATGTGATGTTTATTATGTTTTATGCATCTTGTTTACTTAGAATGGCAGTAGTAAATAAGATGACCCCTTATAATAATTTCAAGAAAGTGTTCCCCCTAACTGTGCACCGTTGCTAAAGTTCGTCGTTTCGAAGCACCACGTGATGATCGGGTGTGATAGATACTTACGTTCACATACAATGGGTGTAAGACAAATTTACACATGCAGAACACTTAGGGTTAACTTGACGAGCCTAGCATGTACAGACATGGCCTCGGAACACAGAGACCGAAAGGTCGAACATGAGTCATATGGAAGATACAATCAACATGGAGATGTTCACCGATGATGACTAGTCCGTCTCACGTGATGATCGGACACGGCCTAGTCGACTCGGATCGTGTAACACTTAGATGACTAGAGGGATGTCTAATCTGAGTGGGATTTCATTAAATAATTTGATTAGATGAACTTAATTATCATGAACTTAGTCTAAAACTTTTGCAAAATATGTCTTGTAGATCAAATGGCCAACTCTCATGTCAACATGAACTTCAACGCGTTCCTAGAGAAAACCAAGCTGAAAGATGATGGCAGCAACTATTCGGACTGGGTCCGGAACCTGAGGATCATCCTCATAGCAGCCAAGAAAGATTATGTCCTAGATGCACCGCTAGGTGAAGCACCCATCCCAGAGAACCAAGTCGTTATGAACACTTGGCAATCACGTGCTGATGATTACTCCCTCGTTCAGTGCGGCATGCTTTACAGCTTAGAACCGGGGCTCCAAAAGCGTTTTGAGAAGCACGGAGCATATGAGATGTTCGAGGAGCTGAAAATGGTTTTCCAAGCTCATGCCCGGGTCGAGAGATATGAAGTCTCCGACAAGTTCTATAGTTGTAAGATGGAGGAAAACAGTTCTGTCAGTGAGCACATACTCAAAATGTCTGGGTTGCACAACCGCCTATCCCAGTTGGAGATCAATCTCCCGGAAGAGGCGGTTATTGACAGAATCCTTCAGTCGCTCCCACCGAGCTACAAGAGCTTTGTGTTGAACTACAATATGCAGGGGATGGTGAAGACCATTCCTGAAGTATTCTCAATGCTAAAGTCAGCAGAGGTTGAAATCAAGAAAGAACATCAAGTGTTGATGGTCAATAAGACCACTAAGTTCAAGAAGGGCAAGGGTAAGAAGAACTTCAAGAAGGACGGCAAAGATGTTGCCGCGCCCGGTAAGCCAGTTGCCGGGAAGAAGTCAAAGAATGGACCCAAGCCTGAGACTGAGTGCTTTTATTGCAAGGGGAAGGGTCACTGGAAGCGGAACTGCCCCAAATACTTAGCGGACAAGAAGGCCGGCAACACTAAAGGTATATTTGATATACATGTAATTGATGTGTACCTTACCAGTACTCGTAGTAACTCCTGGGTATTTGATACCGGTGTCGTTGCTCACATTTGTAACTCACAGCAGGAGCTGCGGAATAAGCGGAGACTGGCGAAGGACGAGGTGACGATGTGCGTCGGGAATGGTTCCAAGGTCGATGTGATCGCCGTCGGCACGCTACCTCTACATTTACCTACGGGATTAGTTTTAAACCTCAGTAATTTTTATTTAGTGCCAAGTTTGAGCATGAACATTGTATCTGGATCTCGTTTAATACGAGATGGCTACTCATTTGAATCCGAGAATAATGGTTGTTCTATTTATATGAGAGATATGTTTTATGGTCATGCCCTGATGGTCAATGGTTTATTCTTAATGAATCTCAAACGTAATGTTACACATATTCATAGTGTGAATACCAAAAGATGTAAAGTTGATAACGATAGTCCCACATACTTGTGGCACTGCCGCCTTGGTCACATTGGTGTCAAGCGCATGAAGAAGCTCCATGCTGATGGACTTTTAGAGTTTCTCGATTATGAATCATTTGACACATGCGAACCATGCCTCATGGGCAAAATGACCAAGACTCCGTTCTCCGGAACAATGGAGCGAGCAACCAACTTGTTGGAAATCATACATACCGATGTGTGCGGTCCAATGAGCGTTGAGGCTCACGGAGGATATCGTTGTGTTCTCACTCTCACTGATGACTTGAGTAGATATGGGTATGTCTACTTGATGAAACACAAGTCTGAGACCTTTGAAAAGTTCAAGGAATTTCAGAATGAAGTAGAGAATCAACGTGATCGAAAGATAAAATTCTTACGATCGGATTGTGGAGGAGAATATTGAAGTCACAAATTTGGTACACACTTAAGAAAATGTGGAATCGTTTCACAACTCACACCGCCTGGAACACCTCAGCGTAACAGTGTGTCCGAACGTCGTAATCGCACTCTATTGGATATGGTGCGATCTATGATGTCTCTTACCGATTTACCGCTATCATTTTGGGGATACGCTCTAGAGACAGCTACATTCACTTTAAATAGGGCACCGTCTAAATCCGTTGAGACGACACCATATGAATTATGGTTTGGGAAGAAACCTAAGCTGTCGTTTCTAAAAGTTTGGGGATGCGATGCTTATGTCAAGAAACTTCAACCTGAAAAGCTCGAACCCAAGTCGGAAAAATGAGTCTTCATAGGATACCCTAAGGAAACCATTGGGTATACCTTCTACTTAAGATCCGAGGGCAAGATCTTTGTTGCCAAGAACGAATCCTTTCTGGAAAAAGAGTTTCTCTCGAAAGGAGTAAGTGGGAGGAAAGTAGAACTCGATGAAGTACTACCTCTTGAACCGGAAAGTAGTGCAACTCAGGAAAACGTTCCTGTGGTGCCTACACCGACTGGAGAGGAAATTAATGATAATGATCAAGGTACTTCTGATCAAGTTGCTACTGAACTTCGTAGGTCCACAAGGACACGTTCCACACCAGAGTGGTATGGCAACCCTGTCCTGGAAATCATGTTGTTAGACAACGGTGAACCTTCGAACTATGAAGAAGCGATGGCGGGCCCAGATTCCAACAAATGGCTAGAAGCCATTAAATCCGAGATAGAATCCATGTATGAAAACAAAGTATGGACTTTGACTGACTTGCCCGATGATCGGCGAGCGATAGAAAATAAATGGATCTTTAAGAAGAAGACGGACGCGGATGGTAATGTCACCATCTATAAAGCTCGACTTGTCGCTAAGGGTTATCGGCAAGTTCAAGCGATTGACTACGATGAGACTTTCTCTCCCGTAGTGAAGCTTAAGTCCATTCGAATCATGTTAGCAATTGCCGCATACTATGATTATGAGATATGGCAGATGGACGTCAAAACGGCATTCCTTAACGGGCATCTTAAGGAAGAACTGTATATGATGCAGCCGGAAGGTTTTGTCGATCCTAAGAATGCTAACAAAGTGTGCAAGCTCCAGCGATCCATTTATGGGCTGGTACAAGCATCTCGGAGTTGGAACATTCGCTTTGATGATATGATCAAAGCATTTGGGTTTATGCAGACTTATGGAGAAGCCTGCGTTTACAAGAAAGTGAGTGGGAGCTCTGTAGCATTTCTCATATTATATGTAGATGACATACTTTTGATGGGAAATGATATAGAATTCTTGGACAGCATTAAGGCCTACTTGAATAAGTGTTTTTCAATGAAGGACCTTGGAGAAGCTGCTTACATATTAGGCATCAAGATCTATAGGGATAGATCGAGACGCCTCATAGATCTTTCACAAAGCACATACCTTGATAAGATTTTGAAGAAGTTCAAAATGGATCAGTCCAAGAAAGGGTTCTTGCCTGTACTGCAAGGTGTGAGATTGAGCTCGGCTCAATGCCCGACCACGGCAAAAGATAAAGAAGAGATGAGCGTCATCCCCTATGCCTCAGCCATAGGATCTATTATGTATGCCATGCTATGTACCAGACCTGATGTAAACCTTGCCATAAGTTTGGTAGGAAGGTACCAAAGTAATCCCGGCAAGGAACACTGGACATCGGTCAAGAATATCCTGAAGTACCTGAAAAGGACAAAGGACATATTTCTCGTTTATGGAGGTGACGAAGAGCTCGTCGTAAAGGGTTACGTCGACGCTAGCTTCGACACAGATCTGGATGACTCTAAGTCACAAACCGGATACGTGTATATGTTGAATGGTGGAGCAGTAAGCTGGTGCAGCTGCAAGCAGAGCGTCGTGGCGTGATCTACATGTGAAGCGGAGTACATGGCAGCCTCGGAGGCAGCGCATGAAGCAATTTGGGTGAAGGAGTTCATCACCGACCTAGGAGTCATACCCAATGCGTCGGGGCCGATCAAACTCTTCTGTGACAACACTGGAGCTATTGCCCTTGCCAAGGAGCCCAGGTTTCACAAGAAGACCAGGCACATCAAGCGTCGCTTCAACTCCATCCGTGAAAATGTTCAAGATGGAGACATAGATATTTGCAAAGTACATACGGATCTGAATGTCGCAGATCCGTTGACTAAACCTCTCTCGCGAGCAAAACATGATCAACACCAGAACTCTATGGGTGTTCGATTCATCACAATGTAACTAGATTATTGACTCTAGTGCAAGTGGGAGATTGTTGGAAATATGCCCTAGAGGCAATAATAAATGGATTATTATTATATTTCCTTGTTCATGATAATTGTCTTTTATTCATGCTATAATTGTATTATCCGGAAATCGCAATACACATGTGAATACATAGACCACAATATGTCCCTGGTAAGCCTCTAGTTGACTAGCTCGTTGGTCAACAGATAGTCATGGTTTCCTGACTATGGACATTAGATGTCGTTGACAACGGGATCACATCATTAGGAGAATGATGTGATGGACAAGACCCAATCCTAAGCATAGCACAAGATCGTGTAGTTCGTTTTGCTAGAGCTTTTCCAATGTCAAGTATCTCTTCCTTAGACCATGAGATCGTGTAACTCCCGGATACCGTAGGAGTGCTTTGGGTGTACCAAACGTCACAACGTAACTGGGTGACTATAAAGGTGCACTACAGGTATCTCCGAAAGTGTCTGTTGAGTTGACACGGATCGAGACTGGGATTTGTCACTCCAGATAACGGAGAGGTATCACTGGGCCCACTCGGTAGTGCATCATCATAATGAGCTCAAAGTGACCAAGTGTCTGGTCACGGGATCATGCATTACGGTACGAGTAAAGTGACTTGCCGGTAACGAGATTGAACGAGGTATTGGGATACCAATGATCGAATCTCGGGCAAGTAACATACCGTCTGACAAAGGGAATAGTATACGAGGTTGTTTGAATCCTCGACATAGTGGTTCATCCGATGAGATCATCGAGGAGTATGTGGGAGCCAACATGGGTATCTAGATCCCGCTGTTGGTTATTGACCGGAGAGCCGTCTCGGTCATGTCTGCATGTCTCCCGAACCCGTAGGGTCTACACACTTAAGGTTTGGTGATGCTAGGGTTATAAGGAAGACTTGTATGTGATTACCGAATGTTGTTCGGAGTCCCGGATGAGATCCCGGACATCACGAGGAGTTCCGGAATGGTCTGGAGGTAAAGATTTATATATGGGAAGTTGTCATGCGGACACCGAAAAGTTTCGGGGGCATATCGGTATTGTACCGGGGCCACCGGAAGGGTTCTGGGGGTTCACCGGGAGGGGCCACCCTTCTCGGAGGGCCTCATGGGCCGCATGGGGCAGGGAACCAGCCCCTGGAGGGCTGCCCCCCCCCCCTGGGCCCATGCGCCTGGGTTTGGGGGGAACCCTAAGGGGGGCGCACCCCCTTTGCTTGGGGGGCAAGCCCCCTCCCTAGCCGCCGCCCCCCCTCTAGATCTCATCTAGTGGGGGACGGCCCCCTTCCCCCTTCCCCTATAAATAGAGGGGTGAGGGGAGGGCTGAACACCTGATCCAAGGTGCAGCCCCTCCCCTCCCCAACACCTCTCCTCCTCCGTTGAGCGCTTGGCGAAGCCCTGTCGGAGTACTGCCTCTCCACCATCATCACGCCGTCGTGCTGCTGCTGGAGCCTTCTTCCTCAACCTCTCCTTCCCCCTTGCTGGATCAAGAAGGAGGAGACGTCGTCCGTACCGTACGTGTGTTGAACGCGGAGGTGCTGTCCGTTCAGCACTTGGTCATCGGTGATTTGAATCACGGCGAGTACGACTCCATCATCACCGTTCCCTTGAACGCTTCCGCACGCGATCTACAAGTGGTATGTAGATGCAATCTCTCTCCCATGACTCGTTGCTTAGATGAACTCATAGATGGATCTTGGTGAAACCGTAGGAAAAAATTTAATTTTCTGCAACGTTCCCCAACAAGCAACCATAGACATGTAATGCTTTTTGCCCCCAGGAAGATATTTATAGAGCCATACCCAGCTCTGCCAAATAGATTTAGGGGTACAGGATGCTCCCAAATCATCCCCAATCACCCCCCAAACAGAACGGGCAAACACACACCCGAAGAAAAGATGATCGGCAGTTTCAATATCATGGCAAAACGAACAAACTGGGTTCCCTGGCCAATTTCTTTTACGCAGGTTGTCCCTGGTAGGGATGGCATTTTGAAATAATTGCCAAAGGAAGATTTTGATCTTCAGAGGAATCTTAGATTTCCAGACCCACTTGTAATCAGGTCCTGATACATCTTTTTCTAACCACTCGTAAACAGATTTTGTTGTAAAATCTCCTTTGCTATTAAACTTCCAAACAACCTGATCAGGTGAATCATTCAAAGATAGCTTTTTAGCCCCCTCCACCACATTATCCCACTGATCAGATAGCTCAGCAAAGAGATTATGCCAGAATCCCATCACAAAGTTATTAGCAGCAAAATCCGCTAAGGTGCATTCTTGCTCTTGACAAATATCATACAAAGCAGGATAACAGACTTTGAAAGGATTCTCAGATATCCAGGGGTCGTGCCAGACCCTAGTCAGGTCACCCATATTAATGCGGATCCCTCTGCCCTCCATATACACCTTTTTAACTTTCATAATAGCTTTCCAATAGGGGGAGTCATTAAATCTGATCTGCACATTAGCCGTCGTCTTACGCTTAAAGTACCGAGCCCGCACGATCTTTTGCCACAACCCATCACCTGACTCGAACTTCCACCACCATTTAACTAGGAGACTGACATTCTGTTTATGCAGATCCTTAATACCCAATCCCCCTTTTTTCTTAGAGCGACAGACTCTAGACCACTTAACCCAGTGATAGGCCCGCTTATCTTTTTTCCTCCTCCAAAAGAAGCGCCTACGATGTTTATTCATCTTCTCAATAAACGTTTTGCTAAGGAGGAACATAGACATGAAGTAAGAAGGAATCCCATCTAGGCTAGAGTTAACCAAGGTTAATCTAGCACCAGACGAAGCAACATAACTAATCCAGGCAGCCAATCTTTTTAGGAGCTTAGCATCTAGGAAGTCCCAGTCCATAGTTTTAAGCATGGCATACGTCACTCGGACCCCCAAATATCTCATAGGAAACTTGCCAATCTGGCACCCAAACATCCCAGCATAAAATTGATCGATATCATTATCCCCACCGATTGAAAAAACCTCGCTTTTATCAAAATTAATTTTAAGCCCAGACATCAATTCAAACAAATAGAGAAGCAGCTTAACATTTACAACCTTGTCCACATCATGGGAGAAGAAAATAACTGTATCATCTGCATATTGCAATATTCCCACTCCCCCTTCAATAAGATCAGGCGCGAGCCCCTCAAACAACTTATTTTTTGGGGCAGCCAAGACCATCTTGGTCAGACACTCAGTGGCCATATTGAACAAAAAAGGGGAATGAGGGTCACCCTGACGCACCCCTTTGGCACTTTGAATATAGGGCCCGAGCTCATCATTGATCTTGACACTAACCGTGCCATCACGAAGAATCTGGGACACCCACCCACACCACTTAGAATTTAAGCCTCTCTTACTATGACAATCAAGAAGGAAATCCCAATTGACCTTGTCGTAGGCTTTTTCGAAGTCCAGCTTAAGGACAATCCCCGTTCTTTTTTTCACATGAGTATAATGAATGACTTCATGTAGCGATAGGATCCCGTCCATAATGTCCCTCCCTTTCATGAAGGCATTCTGCTGTATACTGAACAGTTTGGGGGCATACACACTCGCTCTCCTATCCATGACCTTGGTGATCAGCTTATAAGGGCATCACAACAAGCAAATAGGTCTGTACTGTTGTATTCTATTGGCCTCCGAGGTTTTAGGCAAAAGGGTGATAATGCCATAATTCAAGCGTTGCACATCTAGTCTGCCCTCATGAAACCACTCAAAAAGCCTAAGGAGATCCATGCAAACAACATCCCAGCAGTGCTGGTAGAATTCAGCCGGTACACTATCAGGGCCAGGTGCACGATTAGGCTCCATAGCAAAGAGAGCAGCTTTAATCTCCTCAAGGGAAAAGGGTTTGGTTAACTCATCGTTATCACTCAAGGATATATTCTCCTCACTAGACCACAATGATGCGTCAACACTACACATATTACCAGGTGCAGGCCCAAACAATTCCTTATAAAAGTCAGTAGCATGGGCTAGTAGATTCTTAGTCCCCTCAATAGTAACAGAACCACATTCAAGAGAGCGCATCATATTTTTCCTGCGTCTCCCATTGGCCACTTTATGGAAGAAATCGGTGTTATTATCACCTTTCAATAGCCACCTCTCGGTAGATTTTTGATGCCAGGATGATTCCTCTTCAAGGTATATACTATTAAGTTCCACCAGGATATTTAATTTCCTCGTATACGCCTCCCCACACAGATCATATTGTTCTTCTAACAACTCCAACTCCTGAAGCTCCAATCTAAGTAAGTTCTTCTTAATCCTACATTTGCCAAAGTTATTTAAGCCCCACCCTTTAAAGAATTTCTTCATCCTCTTCAACTTAATGTTCAACACATCAATAGGGTCCTCCGTGTACACAGGCCTGGCCCAGATTTCAGAAACAAGTGGTAAGAACTCTGGATTGCTCAACCAAACGTTATCGAACTTAAAACATCTATTGCCCGGGGCCCTGGATGAAGCCACCCCCCATCCAACAACAAAGGATTATGAACAGATAAATCCTTGACCAATTTAGTAACCGACACCAATGGGTATAGGTCTTCCCAGTCGGAGGACATCAGGACCCTATCAAGTTTTTCCAAAGTTGGATGTTCTTGTTTGTTAGACCATGCGAAGCACCCACCGCCCATGAAAATCTCCCTCGGGCCTAGTAGATGGATGACAGCATTAAAGACATCCGAGAAATGGGACAAAGGGGTCTTTTTATTCTTTTCCCCACAGTGTCTAATGATGTTAAAATCACCACCCACCAAATAAGGAGTTTTAATCCTATGACAGAAGGAGGATAACTCAACCAAAAATTCAGGTTTATTTTCATTGTGGGCTGCACCATATACCACCAATAGAGCCCATTCACATCTCTTAACCTTGTCAAAGAGATTGATCTGCAATATATATTTACCACTCACAACACCTATAACCTCAAGTGTATCTAGTCTCAATCCACATAGAATCCCACCAGACTTCCCAATCGATGGGATCCATTCCCATCTAAAATCCGAATGGGGGTCAAATCTCCTAAAAAGGAGGGCTTATAATTCTTTTTCATGGTCTCTTGCAAACCAATGAAGTCCACTTTATTGGTATTAATGATATCGGTGAGGCAGGAAGCCATACCACCCTTTCCTGCCCCCTTACAATTCCAAAAAACCCCTATCATTTATAACGTCCAGGTTTGTCTCTCACCTTGGTAGGCCTACTAGGATTCAGAGTAGACCTACCCTCAGCTCTTTTTTCTGTTTCCGATTCATGGGCCTAATTGTGATGTTAGGAGACGAAACCACAACTTTATCTTTCTTAGGGGACTTTTTCTTTTTTCTCCTGGAATAAACAGGAATAAATGGGGCATCATCTTCCATGTTCTGATCATCCCAGGTTAAAGAAAGAGGAGCAGCATTGCCTAAGCCATCTTTGATGGTAATATCCCTAGGACTAGTTACTTTCTCATGCAACACTTGCCTAGATATTTCAAGTTCATGAAGGATATTAACAATATTGAAATTATCATCAGGTATATTAACCCCCATAAGCGAGGCATGGAGCATGATGGCTGTGTCAGACATGACAGAGAATTGATTATCAACAGGGGGTGAGGTAGTACCTTCAAAGTTGCGCTTCTTCATGCGATCCGTTGCCCTCTCCTCCACCCTAGCGAGCTTTTGATACTGATTACGCCCCTCAAGTCTAGATGACACATGTAGCTTTTCATGGATAGGAGATCCAGTAGGAGATTCAACAGTATACAGACTGCGAGTCTCGCTACCTTCCTTAGATCCCTCCTCCAGCTCAACAACCCGAGGCATATTAGGCCATGCCACATAGTCTGACAAATGAGGAATAACACTCACATCATCTTTTCCATCATAACACAAAAGGCAGGTGAGGGAGGGATAGGAGTCAAAGCCCAAGAACCTGTGTTCAACTTCTCCTCATGCTTGGGTGAGCCATCCAAGGATACATTATCATTCCTGCCCAGGTTGCTCTCTGTGCTCACATCATTCTGTCCAGATGAGTTCAAAGCTTCATGCTCTTCAGCCATGGTATGAATCAGGAGCTCGGTATAATTTCCTTCATCACTCTCTTCTTCCTCTTCATTCTCAGAAATGACAGACAGCCGAGTGGTAGCAGAATAGTTCTGGCAAAAGGAATCCCCAGCAGCAGAAGCACTTGTCGCTCCTTGCTCGTAAGATGTAGAAGCCTGGAAATCAAATCTAGCCTTTTTCTGGAGAGAAGGAGAACTACTGTCAACAGGAATAGAATACTGACTCGCACCAGGAGCACCCACCACCACACGTTCAACTTCAGAGTCGAAATCATAGAATTGTTCTCCCAACATTCCCTCAGCAGACGGTGGGATTTTATCCACTTCCCTGCACCCCAGAAGTATATGAGCATACTCAGGTTTATGCAGAGTAGCTTTATCCACCTCCAAAGTGACCCCCACCAGCGCCCCAGCATATGGAACATGTTGCACACATCGTTTCTCCAAGGGGACATTGCGAACGCGAACCCAAGCTTTCTGTAGATCAACTTTGGCACCCACTGACGCAGACCAAGGAGAAATAGACACAATAACTGAATCATTCAGAATAGGAAGTCTCCTACCATAGCAGCAAGCTCTTTCAACTTCACGGGCATTAGGAAATCTCATCACAAACTGCGTGGGGCTGATTTGGCGTGCAGTGCATCGCCATTTCTTAGGTTTTTGAGCAAAGAAGCCATTGAACTCAGTCTCAATTTCTTTCACAGATGCCACACCCTCCACCAAGGTAATCACCACAGTATTAGTTTTCTCATTGGCCTGTTTATCCGCACAACAATCAGGGATGAAGAAGAAGCCCTGCCCAGGGGACTGGAAACCGCACATGAACGGAACACATTCCCAGGGTTGAGGAATCTGACATAACTGCGCCATGTGCCCAAGTTTACCGCATTTCTCACATCGAATGGTAGGACAGCGAGGAGCAAAATGACCTGGAAGGTTGCAGTTGAGGCAGCGCTCCTCCCCGCCTTTGCTGACAGGAGCAGACGGAGCTGGTGGGGGAGCCAGATCTCTGTCCTTCGCCGCCGTCTTGCCCGTGTGTGTAGGCCACTGGTCCCCGGAGCCCCCGCCTTGCATCTTTGCCACCGCATCCCATCTGCTCCCCGACGCCGCACCTCCAGATCTGGCACCACCGGGCGGCGGCGCGGGGTTCGAGCGCTGCCACACCAGGTTGCGCCCCTGGTTGGATGGGGCCTGGGCACGCCCCCCTCCGATGTTGCCACGGCCCGCGCCCTCGCGACCCCCGAACTTGCTGCCGCCCCGATCCGCCATCTTGTCAGCTTGAGACGCAACCGAGCCGCCCGCCACCTGTTCGAAGGACCCGCCACCTGTGCGAAGGACCGCGCGTCCCCGGCGACCTTCCCTGGCCACCACCGAAATGAATCAGAAGGTGGAATGGGACAAACCCTAGATCTGGTCCAGAGGTGGGAGAAGAGGTGTTGAAGATGCGAATCGCCCGCTCCTTGGGGTGGGGGATCCGCTCGCGGCCTCTTATCCTCCCCGTGTCCAATAGTACCGCTGGGTCCCTCATGGCGGTCAGATGGCCATGGATCTGGCCCTCTCTCCCCCGCACTCTTGCCAGGTGGAGCGCACCGAGAGGCGGTCTGCCTCCATGCCCCACACCCATGCAAACCGGACCCAGGAGCAGTCGGGGGCATGCATGGCTGTGGAAGCCGCCGGCCAACCCTGACCAAGTGACATGGAAGGGAGAGAGCATCGCCGTCGTACACGCCCTCTCCTTCCCGGAGGGCCCGCGCATCCACCGTCCGCCCGCCGGTGTCGAGCAGCACCAGACGGAGCGCCTCGTGTCGGAGGAGCAGGATCCCTGGCCGGAATGAGATCGAGCGACGGGATCGAAAATCTGGGGCAAACGAGACCTCCCATCTCGTGTCGTCGGGATCGCCCGAGTCGCCCTCCTTCCTCGACGGGCGCTCGCTACGCGCGCCGAAGCCCACACTCACCGCCGCGCCGCGCACGGTGCCCGCGGTCGCCATCTCTCCCACTATCGAACATGAGCAGGAGATTATGATGCAGTGATCATCTGCCTTGGGAGCAAAGCTAGCTCACTTCCAGAACTTACAAATAAGTTGCCTCTTAGAACTTGATGCTCGTTCCGTCAACACACGCATACAACTAAGCCACGCGACAGCTGGCGCACACACACCCACTCCTGACTATGGGCCCGGCTCGCCCAGCTGGCCAGGTCGTGCGATTGCAGGTTCAGAACTCTGAACTGCATTTCTTCGGTCCGCTGCTGATTGATTTGCAGGCGTGACAGCGCGGCACGGGCCCGCCGAGCTCCCGTTCCGGCCGCCGCCGCCGCTCGCTGGCGGAGGCGTGCCGTGGCGTCGTCCTTCAGTTCCCGGATCCTGCTCGATTCCCAGGATAGTTGGCTCCCTCCCCGTTCTCGAGCATTACGTCCAACAGTTCGTGGAAGCGACTCGGGGCGCCGCCCTTGGTCTAGCGATCTTAGCGGCTTCTACTTCTTGAACCTTCGATATGCAAATTGTACCCATTTATGGGACGGATGGCTGATGGCATATGCTTTTCTGTATGTATATGGTTCTAGCCTGTATATGGTTTGTGTGGGCATTTGATCGAACACTTGGCTTGAAGCTAGAAATGAAGTGGAAACTTTGTTGCTTGTGTGATTGCATCGATAGCTCCAGATGATATTGTAGTGTTGCTTCCTGACTGATGGGTCACATTCTTTGCTGTAGAATTCTCACACGAGGGACTTATCCTAGCTGTTGTGGGTGGGTCCAGTGCCTGGCGACATCGCAGAAATTGAGGCATACTGCCGCAGAGCAGCTCGAAAATGCTGTCATGTCGGCTCTGTGACCCAGAGACAGGCGAGTGCCCTGTGCGGTATGATGTGCGATCCGAGGACCTGCCAGTGCTGGACGACAAGGTTGCTGCCGTGCTTGGCTGCATGCTGTTATTGCTGAATCAGGGTAGGACAGAGGTGCTTGCAGGACGGTCAGGTGTCGCGAGCGCGTGATGGATAGGATTCCGCCACTGGCCCTGTTCCGTGGTGATATGAAGCGGTGTTGGGAGAGCATGCAGGTTGCACTTGCTAGCTATCTTTGTACCGAATGGAGGCCTGAGGATTGGATATCTGGATGAGGCTGCAAAGGTTGAAGAATGCCTGTTATGATGCGGGTTTCGCAAGGGTTGATGGTCATCCCTGTCCAACATTCTTAGCAAATTGGTTTCCGGTGTACTTCTCAACTGTGCCAGATGTTTCGGCGACAGACGAGTTGGAGGTTGCATTTTGGAGGGGAGGGCAAGTCAGTGAGGAGGGTCTTGCATGGTTATTGGCCTAGGGATTCCGAAATATTGTCGATCTCCGGGAGGAAGATGTTTAAAGATGATTTATACCTTTCAGCAGAAGCGAAGCTGTATCATCCGGAAAGATAGAGGTGGTCAACAGGCCAGTTGAGATTGGGACTGCTCTTCAACCGAACAGGTTCAACAATTCGCGGCGCTTGTGTCAGATGGAATGAAGAAGCCCATCTATCTTGATAGCAAGGAAGGGATTAGTAGGACGTATGCAATGGTCTCAGATGGAAGCAGTATGCTACTCATGCAGAGAGACTGGCCACCAAAAAGTATTCATCAGTTGTGAATGGTAAGGCACTGAAGAATGATCTGACAGTACAGCACACAAGTGGCCAATGTTCCTCCTCAAATGGTAGTGAAAATGGTGCAATACAGCAATAGTGAATCTGATATAACCGTGGATGCTGGGGAAGCACATGATATAGACATAGAAATTACAAGCGATAATCTGGAAGGTACTAATACTCTTCCCAGTGGTCAAAGCACTGAACAAGGTGAAATGCATGACAGCAGGACAGAACTTCTTTCAGATTTTAAACTGGAGACTAGTCCCCTTAAGGCACAGTTTCCTACTTGCAATGTTTTCTCTAGAAAGGAGATGGCCAAATTTCTTTAGAAGCAAAAAATATTTATCCAAATCGTTCTGAACTCCCGGAGATGATTGAGTAGCTTGATGATCTCAGGGAGAAAACAAAATCTCAGAGCTGAACATAATGAAGCCATTGATTGTGAAGCAGCAGACATGATGGTTCTGAAAAGCGCAAATGGGATATTATTTGACAATGATTATATACTATCGGTTTCTTAAATATCACTAATGGAAAACCGTCGAACAATGGAACCTCCACTTCTCTTGAAGAAAAGGAAAGTGCAGCTTCGCTCGTAACTATTGATCCGAAAATGTCTCATGCCAGCAATCCCAATGGGAATGCTCAGCTTGGATCACAAGAACCATCTGAAAGGAATGGTGGTTCTTATCTTGAGAGGTACCCATCAAATACAATTGATGGAAGTATTTGTGCCACCGCAACTGGTGTTGTCAGAGTTCAGTCAAGAAGAAAAGCTGAGATGTTTCTAGTACGTACAGATGGATTCTCTTGTACTAGAGAAAAAAATAACAGAATCATCTTTAGCTTTTACTCATCCTAGCACCCAACAACAGACGTTTATGTGGAGAACTCCTCCAAAGACTGTCTTACTGTTGAAGAAATTAAGTGATGAGCTCATGGAAGAAGCTAAAGAGGTGGATGCACACTTTCATTTTTTAGTACATATATATTTATTGCATATCATTCATATATCAATACATCTTTCCTTTTTTTCGTATCTAGTAGCAAAATGTACTCTAGTCATCTTAAAGAATAAAGTTCCGGCATGCAAATTATGTATGCAATAAAATTATAGATATAGTGCTAGTGCTTGCAAGTTAATGCTTGATGTTCAGAGACTTACCTTCTGTATTCGATAAAATCATGATTTTGTCACATGCTTGGGTGGTGGCGGGGTCATATTGCACGCATCAAACTTATTTAGAACCTCTGTACCACCTGTTGTCGCATTCAATCTTGGATCTCTTGGATTTCTGACTTCACATAATGTAAGATCTGTATAACGTCTTAGGAACTAGATGTCTCTATTTGTGCCTTTTTCCTGGGTAACTATGCATCATTGCCCTTTGTCTATATTTCTCCAAATATAGAATTAACTCAATTTTCATGGGTGGCACCTCCAAATTCTGTATTATGCATGCTAGAAAAGTTTAGCCAGTGGTCACTTATGTTTCAAAATTTCTCCAAACTGAACTGTCCTTCATCGTTTGATACTTTTATCACTTGGTGCCCGAAAGAAACGGTTATTGCAATAGTCACATAATAGTGTAGCTGAGTCTGCTTGGTACGCTTGGTCTTGTAGTCCTGGAGATTATATTACTGTTTGATGCTTGTATTTACTTAGATGTTCAGGATTGTTGTACTACTATGTACCCACTGTAACTTCAACTTCTTTGAATTAATGGGAATGTATATAGGTTCAAGGAGATGGTATGATAGTAGCAACACCAACTGGCAGCACAGCATACTCTACTGCAGCAGGGGGTTCAATGGTAGGTTAATTTTTGCAAGTTATATTACTAGGAAGAAAGCATTAACTTAAATTATGCATGTACAAAAGCATTTTCCATATTCACATAATGCATGTTTCTTGTGCTATATTTTCATCCATGTGACATGTTATTTCTCACTTCTGCAGCATATGGATATAATTTTACATTTACGACAGAAATTTGGTTATGTGAATAAAACTACTATCTGTCATGCATCCTGTACCTGTTTCAAGGAAGCCAGGCTGATGAACATCTGGAAAGCTCCTTGTCCTTGATTTCCACTGCGGAATTGTTAAGTGGTTCCTTTTGACAAAGCTTAAAATACAAACGCTTCTCACAAGCTTCACTAGCGCATTCAGTTTGTATATACACCATCTACTTCAGTCATAATACAAAGTCTTCCCCCGTTGCCTGTGAGCAAGATTCAATCTACCTGCTGCAGTTAAGATCTTGTATTTTAAATCTTGGGGGCAACGCATACCTCAAGGCTGAATAACGGAAACTGATGCTATGTCATGTTTGTCTGCTTTGCTGGTGGAGTGCTTCGTTTAAATGCATTGTGTCACGTCTGCTTTTATCTTTTGAGCACCGCAATTGCATTACTTGTGTGTTTAGTAAAATTTTCTTTCTTGCCGATCAGTTCGTTCTTTTTCCCATGCGTACTTCGTTATATCAAGTGAAAAGAACAAGTTATTTACTGTGATCATTGTGATTTTGCAGTCCAGGTACATCCAAATGTCCCATGTATGCTGTTCACTCCAATCTGCCCATACTCGCTGTCATTTAAACCTGTCATCCTTCCTGATTCCGCACGGCTTGAACTAAACGTACGGAAATCCTCCAATAGATGGATGGTGAAAGAGATGCCTAATATTCTCATATAATCTTATGTCAGTACCTCATCCTGTTAAGTGCTTGGCATTTTTAATTTCTTATGTCTCAAGAATATCCCTGGCCTTGTTACCCTACAATACCACAGGCTTGCTCTGCTGCTGACTTTGTGATTTTTACCAGATCCCGGATGACGGGAGAAGCAATGTGTGGGTGTCCTTCGACGGCAAAAGGCAGCAGCAGCTGTTGCGAGGAGACTCTCTTCATATATCCATGAGCGAGCACCCGCTCCCGACAGTCAACAAATCGGACCAAACCGGCAACTGGTTCCGCAGCTTGATCAGGTGCCTGAACTGGAATGAGAGGCTGGACGAGAAGGCGCTCTAGACACCCCTAGACACACACACTAGAACCCTAGCATGTTCCTGTACACACACATAGATAACCTCCTTCTGTTAGAAGATAGATGATCTTTTCTGTAGCATCTGTAATGTTACAGAAGACATGCTGACTTTTTGACTTGACAGCAGATGATGGTAACACCGATAGTGTTTGTAATTATCTGCTTTTTAAATCAACAGTATATGGCCTTCTTCGAGGGGGAAACGAGTATGCCAGGAGCTGAGCAGCTGTGGACTATCAGTGTTATCTATGTATTACAGGAGCCTTCTTCGAGGGGAAAACTTAGCATTACTATGTGAAGATTCTATTTGAAGGATCAAGATGTCACACATACTCTAGTGATTTACCACAGAGATATCGATTCAGTCTCCTCTGTGAAGATGAACAATGCACTTTCAATTGCTATTCCTGAACAGTCAACAGTATCATATGTAATGTAAAATGAAGGGGGTGCAGCTTTCTGTCAAGTCAAGCAGTCAAGAATGGTAATCATGTGAGATTATTGCAGCATTGCCACGAGTGATAAATACCCAAATAGGAGTACATCCTATGGAACATCATCCATCCTGATTTAGGAATTCTAGCAAAACTGAAGTGGAAAAATGCACAGCAAAAAAAAAAACACGGACTTGGTTCACAGAGGAAGATTCAGAATCCTGATCTAGAAGTTAATCAGGGTGCTTACACTTGCTTCAAATCGTTATTGACGAAGAATATCAGCAGATCAATGATAAGAGTATCTAGCTGGGGTTGGGAGCACCAGATCGAAGGAATCAAGACGAACTATAGTGTATATTATCAGAGGAACCACCCATCCACCCACACCTCTGTTCCGTGTTCCAGCTACAAGCCGGCCGATCTGCCATTCCTTCCTGAACGTTGCCACCAAACAAAGCTAAAAGAGGAAAACTATTACAGAGCTCATTGAGCCCACTCACGGCCTGCAAACCGGGCTAGAACTGTATTAACACTCCTGCCCACTGTTTGAATTATCTCCCACGCTGCATCTTTAAGTGGATCTATGAGGTCAGACATCGGGTGGCACACCATCCTTAATCAGCAGCTTCTGCATGCTGTTCAATACAAACTTAATCAGATGCCAAGGAACAGAAGATGCAAAATTATCCAAAATCTTTTGTAAATAAACAATAAAGAGAACAACAGCCAACCATAGACCGAGATGATTTTACCGACCTCTCGGTTCCTTCCTGTTTTGTAGTTTCATTGGCAGGGTCCCGGGTCCTATAGCTTTGTAGTTTGTTGACTAGCTTTCCCCACGAGGAGCTGACAAAATTGTCAATAAAACTGTTGGAAAATAATAAAGCAAGCAAGAGCTGCAAACAATAATAAATAGACAGATCAAGAGCCCACCAAATAAATGAGCATATCCATGAACCTGCCGATTTGGCGTGCTTGACACAGAAGGAGATAACCTGCATATATAATGGTTAGACTCGTAGAAGAAATTGGTTCAAATGATTTGAGCTATCTCAGTTTATTACCATGGGATCCTCAGTACTACAGCCCCAGTACACAAGAAGCAGCAAACCTCCAACACAAGCACACCCAATAGCCAAAAAAGCACTTGCATGATAGATATAGGTGTCGAAGTGAAGTCCCAGCAACATGAACAGCAATGCGTGGAATGCTCCATGGCCAGCGATGCTCATCGAGTATGGTGCTGACATGGGGAACTTGCAAGCGACCATTCCCAGAATCATCGCCGTAACAGCAGCACAAAAGTATACTGCAGCAAAAGGTGTTAGTCTGGCGTCGTTCTTGTTCAATCTATCTAACATCTCAAGGCCGTCCTTCCAACGAAGGTGGTCAGGCCCGCGGTGATCAGACCATTGTACAGGTCCATTCGTTTCTTCTGCTCAGATTTTTCCTGCAGCTCAATGGGAAATGCAATTAATAATCCCTCATTATCTGACTTGGGTTTCTCATTTTTCTCAAGGAAGTTGGTCCAAACATGAGGTTAGATTAACCAAATGTGTGAAAACTAATTAGTTACCTCATCATCTGGCTTGGGATCCTCTTTTGTGTCAGCAAGGTTGGGGGGTGACGCCATTTTGAACGCTGTAACATTGAGCAACCAATGTGATACATGCCTATTGGTTGATACATGCCTATTGGTTTTGTACACCGAAGGAACGTTGTAGCAAATAGTCCAATAGAAGTGCATCAAAAGTTAGAGTTCATCATCTACTCTTTGGTTGCAAAATTATTTGAAATGTTTGGAATATACAGTATATAGTTTCAGAATCTGAATAAATCTATATTCTGTTGCTCCAGGTTATCAATCAAACAAGAATCATGCCGTGGTTTTTAGGCCAAAGCAGGCACTCTATACCAATCCAATTCGGGTAATGAGAAGTAAATAAAGTATATACAGATGAGTAGTGTTATAAAAGTAGGAGCAAAGCTCCCAAAATCATACACGTAGCTAGCAGGAGTGTATCGATTCCCATGAGCACGTCCTTCCATGTACATACACACCATCACCATGGAAATCATTGGATTAGGCGCACTAAAGGCAGAGATGACACGGAGCGTTCATGACTCATGAGGACACCATAAAATTTCCTCGTGCTTTTGGCATCAGGCCCGAAACGTGATCAATCCGCTCACCATCATCAAGCACTGGCGTGATGGCGTGGTTCCTGGCAATGTGCTCATTCGTTTCGAGCTTAGCTATGCGTATTGTTTCTGACGGCCAGATATGGCTCGCCTGGTTCTCAAATCAATCAACCCAACAGGCGGAAGGAAATTCGGTTCATAGACAAACACGCTAGAATTGTGTGACGAGCGACAAACGCACTAGAATTCGGACCGATTTCGGCGCTCGTCCGATAAACTGTGAGAAATCGAAATGCACTTGAGAATATGTGACAGCGCTGCGCCCAAAGCCTAGGAGAAGTTGCAACACCCTGTGCTGAAACCGGTCCAAATCAATCGACATGGCAGAAGAGGAGGGGGGGGGGGGGGGGGGGGGGGGGGGGGGGGGGGGGGGGGGGGGGGCAGGTGCGCGATACCTTGGCGCCCTCAGCGAAGGGGAGAGGAGAGGCGGGCTCGGCTCGACTCGTCCGCAGCAAGCGCTCCTTGCTTTGGTTCTAGAACATTCCAGAAGCCCGAAGAAGGTGAGAGGATGAGGTCGAAAAGGGAGAAGGGAACGAAGGCGGGTCAGGCGCGCGATACCTTCGGGCTCGATCGTCGGCCTCAGCGAAGGGTAGAGGGGCGGTGCCGGTGAAGCTCGGGCTGGGCTCGGCTCGACTGATCTCCGCAGCGAGCGCTCCTCCTTCTAGAACATTCGAGAAGCCAGCAGAAGGTTAGGCGAGAGCACGGGGTTGAAGGAAGAGAAGAGAAATGGAGGGGATTAAGCTAAACCCTGCTTGCCTGCGTGTTGCGGGGTGAGGAAGACGGAGCCGAGCCAGCGTGCCAAATGCCGGTGCTCCGGTTTATATGCGCCTCGGCCTCGGCGCGGCGATCACCGAAACGACGACCTACGCTGACAGGTGGGCCTCGCTATTTTTCTTTCTTTCTTGCGGCTTCCTTCTTCCTCCACGGCGAAGGGAGCACGCGCGGCGGGGCGGGGCGGGGCGACTAGCCGAGCAGGTGGGGAGCTTACTCAGAGGGGCTGACGGGTGGGCTCCACTATTCAAACTCGTCTTCCAAGTTCCAAGTCTAGCTGGCTAGGACGACTGGACGAGTACTTAGGATTCGGACGATGGTCGATGGCCCACCACCACCCGTCCCAGTCCCAATCCCAATCCGGTCCCAATCCCAAACCCTAACCTCAAGTGGGTCACGCTCGCGGCGGCGGCGGCGGCTCGCCGGGGTCCGAGCCTCCGAGGGTGCGGCCCCGTCGTGGAGACGGCCTAACCGTTCGCAGCGCGGCGTGGTACCTGACCCTGCCCCCCGCCTCACCGGTCACGCCGCCGCACGCGGGCCACCGTCGCGCCGGGTCTTCACCGCCCCACATGGCCCGTTCAGTTCCAGCCGGTTTTCGCCGCTCTCGGCAGCGGTGGTTCTTACCCTTTTCTGTTGTTAGCTCTGCCTGGTTCAGGCCTTGTGTAGTACTAATAACCTAAACCTACTACTATTTGTCTTAGGTGACCTGGTCATATGCTAGTTGCCTATTGAGCGCGCGTGCTTTGCTGCTTCCGTGTGCTCCTCTCCCAAGGTCGAGGTACTTGGATGAGTGAGTGAGTTCATTGGCTTCCCCTTCAACTGTCCGATCTCTGTCCGTCGTGACCCGCAAGTATCTAAGTTTCATAGCAGGTAACTTTCTGTGTGCCAATTGCTCAAGCTCTTGTGATGGTTAGAATGATACCCCAGAAGATCCACTTGCTTGCATTTTAGAAATGGAGAATACATGCTTTAACTTGTGAAAGTGATTTAGTTGCCGCTTTGGATCGACATATTATTAAAAAAAACTTCTGGATATGCTAGATAGATAAATTGCTTGAGATCGACGACAGGTTTGTTCTGACCAGCGCTTACCCATTAGTATTTTGGCTCCTAAGGATTATGGTCATTGCTGGCACAATTTTCCTGCATTTGGTGGTTTGGCTTTGTTAACCGTTGTTGATTTCTTACTCGAATCATGCTCTTGATTATGTAGTTGCCAGTCTAAGATGCACCGTGCCCTTATGTGCTTCAGTATTAATCGTTATTTCCTTGGGGAGTGTGATCTCCTGCTGGGTATTGAACATATTGATGCTCATTTACTGCTAGAAAGAACTCATAAATCTTGGTAATGCTAGATTACTATTCAAGTTGCTGCAATATAGATATGATCAATGTAATCCATATACATGCTGTGGTAGAGCTACTTCACAACTCTAGGCTGATTGTTCTGCTTGTCTAGAAGATACTTGACTCTGGTTATTGTCAGAAAGTAATAAGATGGTTAAAGTCTGATCATTTTCCAAAATTTAAGCGATGCTCTAGGCCAGAAATACAGAAGGTAGTGAGATAGGTAGAAAGACTGCATTGCCAGAAACCTATACCAGTGGTAGAAGGCACTATGTCCAGTACTACCAGGATGCAATGACCATCTGCTGAGTTCCTGGTGAATCCGACACTTTTAGCGCCTTTGCTTGCAACATCAAGTGGACATAATTTTTTGTGTCACTTGTGTGGACCAGGCCAACTTCCATCGGATCAACCTGATGTTGTTAAGTGTACAAATGAGACATGACGAGCTAATTTGGTGATATTAAGCACGGGGTAGTTTTTGGCCCTGTCACCATAAGTTTCATTTTGAGTAAATTGCTTATTTGCAGGATTGTTATTTGTCATTTGGAAAGATAATGTTCCTTATCTCTGTGATGCCATAGATCACCGAACAGAACACTAAAACTAATTCTTAACACTAAGCTGGTTAATGAACAGACAAAAAGCAGCTCTGTGTATTGATTTTTTTTCTCATTTATGAGTGTTAAAATACTCGTTGTAGGTACTAATCCACTAGGGTATTCACTGGTCGGATAATTAATAATGCATGGTCCATTTAGTGTTTGGGACAAGATATGCCCTTGCATGCAAAAATAGTGTCTGTTAAAAGCACCATTCGAGATCTTCGCAGAATGAAACTGCAAGCATGCCTATTTTGTAGGCGATGCAACAATGATTGTTGTATCTACAAATTGGTTGAATGGTGCAACAAAACTGAGGTCATGAAATATCGGTTGGCATCGCCAAAGGCATGACAAGACTTGTAACTGAGGCATTGGTACTGACGGCGAAAGAAAGTAATCAGAAAATTATATGAAATCCAGGAGTATTTGCATTGCTGACCTATAGTTCCACATGAAGTGTCATGGCAATTGTTTACCTTTGCATTTCACAATGCAACTCTATAATGCTTGGAAATTTGGATGTCGCTTTACCTAGATGGATATACTCCCACTTTTAAACCAACAAAGAACCTGCATAATTTTGTATTTAGTTACCAGATATTTTTCAAGGCTCATCGGTTTTTTAACTGTGACTTCACAACCAGATGGATTTGTGAAAGTGATTAAGTTATGGCTAGAGGAGACTTACTCGATAGTATATTTATTACTGGGCGCAATGTATCTTTTGATGATACAAATTTGTGTGTGTTGGACATGATGCCGAAGGAGTCAATTGACATCTAAGGCATGACTCTGTTTCAACAATGAGTGGCAAGTTTGATGATTTCGGTGAGTCATACCCTTCGAAATATCGATCAACACATTTGCTTATGTAATTGGACTAGACTGATCATAACTAGGCTGGCATGACTGCATAAAAAAGTTGTCCAGTCCACTGTATTGGGCCTAACTTTGGTGAAATCGTTTGCATGTTAGGATCACTGTAACATCTCTTGGGGGTGTATCTAAAGAGGCATGTTTCCACGCATGCCAGCTTGATGTTGCGATTAGAGAGTAACACCGAGAACTGGTACTCAGGATGATGATGGAAACTTGATGATAGCACCCATAATGTTCCGTACCACATCCACAAGGTCCTTTCTGTTGTGTAGCACTGCTTCTGTCTGTATATTAATATAGTTCTATGCGTATTACCCAAGACCAGTATGGCTGTATAGGCTAGTTAATATTGTTCTTGCATTTTGTTTGTTCATGATATTATTTTGTTTTTCCAGATGCTAATCCAAATAAAAACGTGTCACGGCCTGTGTGCATGTTTTGTGCATATGGATTGTTACTATAACAGAAAAAACAAGCTTGGTCATGTTGATATTGTATTTATCGATGATAGGGTATGGTATCTGTTTCCTTACTGATGCTGCTTTGTTCTTTGTGGATATTTACTGATATCAATTGCTTATAGAGCAGGAAACTAAGATGTATGCTGAACAAAGAAAGCTCAAGCATAAAAATCCATGGGTATTATTTTGTTCTTGTTGCAAGAGGCAAGTTAGTCTTGCTGAGCATACTAAATTCTAAGATCGTGGCTAGGTTATAAAGCCTTGACCAACAAATTTCCAAGGTTCTTCTCTTTCAGAAGAACTTTGATTTTAGAAAGACTCTGGATGTGTGCAAAGGTTGTTCGCTGGAGTAGTCTTATCAGCTAAACCTTACTGGGTGTCATGGATTGATTTCTCGCATCTACTAAGGGTTCGTTTTCTGTTAAATCTCCATAGCAGATTTGGAATTATAGCAGTAGGCTTTTCCTCGTAGGGATTTATGGAAGGTTAAAATGCCAACTAAAACTAACCATGTTCCTTGTGCATCATGGTTGGGACTTGGAAGGTAAAAATAAATGCTAGTTGTGTGGTTGATGAAAGCACGTAGAATCATCTTCCTTTTGTTGCCCGTCAGCGAAATACTGCAATTTTATCATCTTATGCTTGGTCGATGGTTAGAAAACCGGGAGTTAGTCCCTGTTGGGTTTGCTGCTTTCTGATGGACTTGTATGAAAGCAAGAAACCAGCATGTGTTTTAGCAATAGCTATAAAATGCCAACTGATTAAAATCTGTTGTTGTTCTTTACTTTATGTCACTGGTTGCGTTTCTGGGTTTATTGCAAGAGGAAGGCAGAAACCATATATGCTGGTAGTCCAAGTTGCTTAAGTATCTGTCAGGATTGCTGGTGTGATCGTACATTGCAGTGCCAGCAAGGGCGGAATACCTTTTCTGCGTTGGTACAGACTTTTAGTGCTTATTCTTTTTAAAAACTTGCATAGTTTTGCCAGTTAATATGATACATGTTTATTGAGATGTAATATATGTTCCGTTTGACTTATTCATTCAATTGCTCAAAACAGAACTGTCAAGTTTTTGAATTTGACTGACCAAAGTATGCACATGTACGCTATACCTCATGCTTCATTTTCTCTTCAGAATTTAACTATGAGTGAAAATAAAGCTAGGCCAATGTGCTTTTCCAGAAGAAGATCAAACAGGCATAGGCACAGCAATAGCAAGTTGTACCACTGTGTTTGGTGGACGACCTTGTGGGCTCAGATGTGAGCACGGCTTCTTGCTGACCGGGAACTCCTCTATGATGGCATTGACCCGATCTAGACGGCCCAGGTCCACGCCGCTACTCCTCGCTTGGCACCGCAGCTTTAGGGGAGAACTTTGCCACTTCCTGGTTTGGACAAGGAGAGTAGGAACAGTTTTTGACTGCCTGACAGACTCGGTACAATTTGCTAAAATTTGGTTAGGTCGATGTGCCGATGTGTGTGGGGATTGACATATGATGCCATGCAATTGTTTAGGGTGAAAGGGAGTTGATTTTTAAAGGTTACCAGAACCATGCTTTCCTTGCAGAAGCAACTCGGATCATGGTTTAGAATGTGAACTATGACAGATAGTAGTGTATCCTTGTTTTCTCGCCTGGGAAATATTTGTATTGGTGGTTGGCTGCTGTTGTTCGCCTGCAAGCAAGCTTTGATGTCCTGTTGTTATATTTGTCATGTTTAGTCATGAATTTGTGAACTTGACGCATAATTGTCCTTTTTATGTTGCGGCAAAACTTTCAACGTCCGATATTGTAGCGACTGTTAACAAATTCAGGAATTGTCAACCGTTAGTGCTCGCGGAGGTATGTGGCTGCATCATCACTTTGTGATATGACACTTGTGGTTCTTTAACAATCAAATTCACATTGATGCTATAACAGCTAGAACTTATTCCAAAAACGCAGTTGCAAAACACATAAAATCAGAGGCTTGTGTGTACTTCCTCTGTTAACTCTGCCTTCCTTCACACAACCCAAACGCAAGTAGTAGATGAATGCAATAGATGCTCATCAACTTGCTGAGATTATTTACTTGTTGTGCTTAACTGGTGACTGCTTGTTTCCCTCACAACGTACCACAATTAGGAACCCATGGGTCCATGTGTTATGACCGGGCAGACTTATGGCCGTAGGAGGCCCACCGAGCAGGTTTAGTTATCTTATTTTTTAGCATCGTGGTTATATATACTAGCTGTAAGACTATTTTTGAGATTAAGCAATAAGAAGAATTCTATTGCCTGGCTCCCAGAGGAGCCGGACCCTAACCCTAGCCGCCTCCCTCTCTCAGCCGCCGCCTCCCTCCTTTCGTCTTGCGACGAGGCCTGCGCGTTGGCCGCCACACCCTCACCCCCGTTAGCCCTCGGTCTTCCCCTACAACCTAAGGAGCAGGACAGGTAGGACCCTGGGTTCTACCAATTTGGTATCCAGAGACTCGGGTTCGATCATGTCTTCATCAACACCCACGCCGTCGCTGCCCATCGTCGCCACCGACCCGATGACCACCGTCGGGGCCCCCACGATGCCGGGCCCGATCACCACCGCAGGTTCCCCAACGCCACCGACCCTAGTCACCTCCGCGCCGCCGCCGACCGTCGTCTTCACGCCGGAACAGGTCACCACCATGTTGCGGGATCTCGTGATGGCCGTCCAGGGACTCCATCTGTACCTGGCCGGGTCGTACGCACCATTGTCGGCTGCGCCGATAGCCTCCTACGACCGCCCCGTGCTGCCGTGGCCGTCCCAGGGCGCGCCCTCGCTGCTGCCGTTCCAGGCGGGGCACCCCAGCGACCCGCCATCGCCGCTGCTACATCATCATCGGCCCCCAGCCGTGGCTCCTCTCTGGCCGCAGTGGCCAACTACGGCCCCCGCAGCACTCGTTGCGCCCGCCCACCCTCCACCGCAGGCGCTGCAACCACCGGCGCCACCTCTGCCCAGCTCGGGGGCGCCCTCGCCGGCCGACCTGCCAATCCATCAGGTTCGGTTCCCGCCCTCCCCGTCGCCACTACCAGCTTGGGCGGCTGGGTCTTCACCATCACCGGTCTACACCACGGCTCCAGAACAACCGACCTTGTTCCCGCAGTTCGGGGGGCCATCCGGCTCCGCGGGTCACTACCCGGAGTACTCCGACCAGGCACCACCTGCCTCCCTGCTCCGCTCCTCCGAGCCAGTTCGACATGGCGCTTCGACCCAGACACCACCGCGATTCGCCAAAATCGACTTCGCACATATGACGACACGGAGGACCCCCTCAACTGGCTCAACCAGTGCGACCAGTTCTTTCGCGGGCAGCGCACCCTCACATCAGAGCGTACTTGGCTCGCCTCTTACCACCTCCGCGGCGCGGCACAGACATGGTATTACACCCTCGAGCAGGACGAGGGCGGCATGCCCCCTTGGGAGCGCTTCCGTGAACTCTGCCTCCTTCGCTTTGGGCCTCCGATCCGCGGGGGCCGCATGGCGGAGCTCGGCCGCCTTCCCTTCACCTTCACGGTCAGGACTTCGCCGATCGTTTCCATGCCCTGGCATGCCACGCGTCGGGCGTGACGGCGTAGCAGCGGGCCGACCTCTTCATCGGTGGACTTCCGGATCACATCTGCGTGGACGTGGAGCTTCGTGGACCTCAGGATCTCCAGACGGCCATGTATTACGCCCGCGCCTTCGAGTGTCGCGCCCAGGCCATGCAGCCGGCAGCCCCGGCTCGAGGAGGCCGATAGGCCGCCCGACAGCCCCCTGCGCCGGGCCGGCCACCCCCGGTCGCTTCGACAACTACCACCCCGGCCGTGACGCGGCCCTTCCGTCGGCTCTCTCCGGCGGAGCAGATGGAGCCGCGATGCCAGGGCCTCTGCTATAACTGCGATGAGCCCTATACGTCGAGCCATGTCTGCCCGCGCCTCTTCTACTTGGAGACGGTCGACTACATCAAGGAGGACGCCCTGGCTGACGGGGCCGACGCACTGCCGCCCCCAGCGGCTGCTGAGGCCGCACCCGCGGCCGCCCCGACGACGACACTCGTGGTCTCTCTCCATGCGCTCGCTGGCATCCGTGATGAGCGTACCATGCTTTTGCCGGTGATGATCCACGGCAAGCGCCTGGTGGCCTTGGTGGATACTGGCTCCACCCATAACTTCCTTCCCGAGGCTACCATGCGTTGCTTAGCACTTCAACCGACGGGCGGGGAGCAACTTCGGGTCACGGTGGCCAACGGAGATCAGCATCGATGTCATGGGCTCGCACGGGACGTGCCCATCACCATCGGCGACGAACACTTCTCCATCACCTGTGCGGGCATTGACTTGGGCTGTTTCGACTTCATCCTTGGCGTCGACTTTCTGCAGACCCTCGGTCCCATCCTTTGGGACTTCGACGCTCTGACGATGACCTTCTGGCGGCTGGGCCGCCACATCCGGTGGGACGGTGTTGGGGGCGTGATGCGGAGCATCCTACGGTCATCCCCATGGACCTACCATCGTCTCATCAAGCACCAAGAGGACGCATGACAAGAGCACGAGCTAGAGCTCTCGAGAACGAGGTGACTTCTCTCCTTAGTGATATCTCATATGATCCTCTCGAGACATGGCTACTACCTAAGTCCGGAATGTTGTGCATGATTAGGTACCAAGAGGACCCTCTCGACGATGCACATGAAGATGATCAAGCCACCAAGTCCACGGAAGAAGAGAACCATCGGAAGAAGGCAAGAACAGCTGCCAGGCACCGGACATCCGGCCCCTGGAGATCTACACCACAGCCTGGAGTCTGCAACAGAAGCTATAGGGCCCGGACATTCGGCGTCTAGCCCGGACATCCGGCCCTCCGCCCCGGAAATCCGGCCAACATCCCGGACATCCGGACACGCCGTCCAGGGAGCACAGAAGGCTGCCCCAACAGCACGGACATCCGGCCGTCACCCCAGACATCCGGCGCCTCCCGAAGCCCCGGACATCCGGTCCCTTCGCCCGGACATCCGGCCCGTCCATCCAGAGAGTAGCAAGTCCAACTCCAACAGCCCGTACATCCGACCCGACAGCCCGGACATCCGGCCCCTCGCGAGCGCCCGGACATCCGGCCTTCCCTGTCTGCGAACAGTGTAAGGGCCGTGGCCCGTGTACCCCTTCGCCCCTAGACTATATATACTCCTCCTCCATCCTTGTTTTAGGGTCAACATTGGTTTAGCTCATTTGAGATAGAGCATTGCTCATCCGTACCGGATCTACTCCTCATGAGGGACCGCACCTCTTCGGAGAAGATCCACCCGGATTCAAGACCTCCATCCGGAGATGACAATCAAGACCTCCTCACGGAGAAGAACGGTTACTCTTGTATCATCACTTGTTGACTTTGGATCTCGTGTTACTTTGTACCTCGATGATCTAGCACTTGTGTGATCTTATTCGTGTCGGTTGAGTGTTTCTCTTGTCCCTCCCCCCGTGATTTCCCTCGTGTTCTTCCACGCGTTCTTCGTATTCCTCATAGGGATCCTCTCCAAACGTGAAAGATCGGCCCCTAGGGTTCCGCCCTACATCATCTTGGTATCATGAGCCACGTTGATCATGTTTTTGGAGCCCCTCCCCCGTGTTTTCTTGCTTGATTTTGTTGTTTTCGTCCTAAATCCAAAAATCCCCACCAAAATAGCCCCCCATTTTTTTTGATTTGTTGGTGTGATGAAGTTTTGTTGGATTTGATCCACGGATCTACTTCGCATCGAGTGGATCTAGCTTTTCCCCATCTCTTCCGCAATTTCCATCCACAAAGTCCGAATTTTGCCCCGGAGTTGACCTTTTTCCCGTGGAGTTCATCGAGTTCGTCCACGATCCAGGAGCCCGGACATCCGCCCGAGTCCCCGGCCATCCGATGTCCCGGACATCCGATCACTGGCCCGGACATCCGGCCCCTGGTGGCAGCAACTCCGTTCCCCCGCACCATTTTCCGTCTAGTTTCGCCAAATTTTGCCCCAGTGCCCACGCATACTTCCGCATACCTCCACTGCTTTCCGCAAGCACCACCACCTCTCACGGCTACCTCCTATGACGATTTGGAAACGTTTTGGTCTTTGAGATTTTGGGTTGTGGTTCCCGTGTCCTATTGTGTTTCGGCTATATAGGTACGGTTCAACGTCAACATCACCACCGCTCATCTCCATCGACTACTCATCATCGCCAAGGACGGTAACCTCGACAACATCTGTCGGAGTAATGGGCCATGGGTAGCCTCACCCGAGTCCATGAACATATCAAAACCTTGGGCCGGCTTCGGCCCTCAGTGCCCCGAGCTAAAGCTCCGCCCTCCCGGGGCCGGTTAGCCCAATGGCTGCCCCCCCCAGAGGACGGCCAACCACCTATAGATGGCACCACGAGCAGCCGGCTCCAGGCAGCCGGCCTCTAGAGAGGACGGCGTTAGGAAGGCGGCCACCAGGCACCCTCAGAGTTCGTGCCCACATCAATAGGACAAGATGGGGCGTGGCTACAGTAAAGCCCGTCACCTCCGAATCTTGGGCGTGGCGTGATCACAGTGCCTGTACAGGCGGAGATTTCCGCACGAGATGGCACTGTTGCCATTCTCCCCTGACGTCACTCTAAACAGGCGGAGCCCTGTTCCCCATGACAACCTGTCAGTACGGCCCGCCGGCTACGGGCCCTACTGGGCAGTGACGCCTCAGAAGACGACGTATGCCGAACCAGTCGGACCGGGGGAAGGCCGGCCACCAGCAGGCGGCCGTCCCTTCCCTCGAAGCGAGTACGCCATTAACCCGATGAGACCAGGAGTGGCTACGATGATCACCCGCCAGGCGGCGGACTGTAGCCACGCTGGGTTGACCAAGCCTGCGTCGCCTGGTGGGCCCCAGTAGTTGGCAGAGAAGCTAGAGGCCAGAGACGCTGACAGCCGAGCCTAGCACCCGACCAGATTACCATTGTACCCCTGGGGGGTAGGCCTATATAAACCCCCCAGGGCACCCATGCAAAGGGTTCCCACTCTTTAGAACTAGCCAGACCCCCAGAGCAGGAGAGAGCTAGCCTTGCCTTCTCCTACCTCTAGCATACAGCTCAAGAAGCACCTTTGTATTACTTGAGCCTTAGTGATCATGCGGAGACCCCACAGAGCAGGACTAGGGGTGTTATCTCCTAGGAGAGCCCCGAATCTGGGTAAAGTGCGCCGGCGTTCGTGTCTACGCCTCATCCCGCTTCCAGGCACCGGCGATGTTCTACTCGCTCCCACCATGATAAACCATCCATTGGCATATGTCGCACCCAACCCCCTACATTTGACGCCCATCGTGGGGCCAGGTGCACCATCTCCCGGAGATCTGCTCTGGACGGGAACCTTGTTCCTCCTTGGTGAGCGAAGCCAGCCCAGCATGCCCGACGGCGTCAGCCTCGACACGCTGAACAGCGCAGAGATCGCCTGCGCGGCGAGCTGCCTTGCCGACCTTGTCAGCGAGATCCACCTCTCCGACGAGCCGGTCTCCGACACGGCCACCGGCTGCCCCGAGAGCCGCCTCATCAGCCTCCTCGACCAGCTCCACGTCACCAGCGAGCCTGTTGTGGACCTGGAGTCTGTTGGCTCCACCAATCCGATGATCGTCGACTCTGACATGACGTCATTTGACGCGTTCCCTACCAACATGGTGGTCTACGACGAGCCGCCTCCTCGTGAGCACATAGGTGGGAGCACCATCACGGAGGTGCTTGTCATCCTCAGCGGCGAGCACTCGGACGGACACGCTCGAGACCCACTCGACGCGGCTCTGTGAGACCTATCGGCGCCCATCCCAGAGGGCGCGGATGCTGAGACGCTGTAGGCACGCCGCGTCCAGCTTCTTGAGAGCGCTGGCCGACTGGCCAGCGTGCGACGCCTCTCGAACGCCTACCGGCGCGAGATGGATCGGGCCGTTGGCGGCACGCCGGCTCCTGAGGGGCCTAGCCACATCAACACAATCCGACAGCGTGGCGCGACCATTGCCTGCATGTTCGGGGCAGAACGCCCTGTCTACGCCACGCCTGCGGAGAACATCCGGGCCGCCCAGGCGGTAACGGATGAGCTGGACAAATACGACGGTGACGAGCGCCGTCACATTACGGAGCGAGTCCAGTAGCTCCTAGACACGGCCGCCGCGCAGCACGAAGCCGGCTGCCGTGCTGAAGTGCCCGCCCCATGGAACGACGAACCACCCCCTCGTCAGGACCATGGGGCGACGTCCCGGACACCAACTGGTGGCGCCCGCGGAAGAAGAGGCAACGAGCCGGCTGCCAGTCGCAGCCGGACATGCCTCTTCATCGAGCGAGACGAAGACGGTCGCCCTCGAGTGGTGGAGCGGTGAGGTGATCTGCCTCCTCCTCCGCCTCGTGGGGCGAGGCACCCTACTCCGGCGCCTGTCACGCACCCGACACTCAGCGACCGCCTTGGCCGCCGAGAGGGAGTCGGAGAGAACGACGCTCGCCATCGGATCGATCACCTCAACCGATCCCTGGCACTAGAAGAAGAGGACGCTCTGGGCCCGCCCTGTTTCGGCCCATGAATCCGAGATGAGCCCTTCCCCAAAGGGTTCACCCTCCCATGAGATACGCCCAAGTACACTAGCTTCGTGAAGCCGGAGGACTGGCTGGTCGACTACTCCACGGCCGTCAGCATAGCAAACGACAACAAGTGCGTTATCGTGAAGTACGTCCTGCTCATGCTTCAAGGCACAACCCGGACATGGCTTAACAGCCTGAAGCCCCGCAGCATCAACAGCTGGGTTGATTTCACCGAGGCCTTTATCCGCAACTTCACCATCATGTACAAACGGTCTCCCAAGCCCCGACAGCTCTCCTTGTGCATCCAAGGGCCCAGCGAATCTACTCGCGACTATCTCACGCGCTGGGCCAAGCTGCGCAACTCCTGTGAGGGTGTGCACGAGGTGCAAGCGATCGAGTACTTCACCGCCGGGTGCAGAGAAGGTACCCTCCTCAAGCACCGACTTCTCTGCGACGAGCCTGCGACTCTCGACGAGCTGCTGATCATCGCCGACAAGCACGCTACGGCCGACTCCTCCATGAAGGCGGAGATCCTAGTTGATGCGTCCGGCAAGGTGGCACCTCAGACCCCTCGGACTCCGACTGGAAAGACCAGTCGGTGACAGCATCCAAGCGACAACAAGCGGAAGGCCACCCAGCCGGTTTCCACCAGCCGGCAGGTGGCGACGGTCGAGGACCAGCAGCCGGAAGGGCAGCCAATGCCCAACCGTTAGAAGGGCGGCAAGCCCAATTGGTGCCCCCTTTGCTTATGAGCAGACCCTCGATGCACCCTGCAAATTCCATAGTGGCGCGAAGCCGTTCAACCACACCACTCGGAAGTGCCATTGGCCCACCAGGATTGCTAAGGGAGATGGCATCCTACCTCCTCCGCCGGCCGGCCCGCCGCCTCCTCCGCCCCAGCAGCCGACGGCCCGGCCAGTCGGCGCCGTGCAAGAAGAGTATCCCGTGGAGCACGAAGCCTATGTTGTGTTCACTAGTGTGGCTAATGATAGACGCAGCAGACGACTTCAACAACAAGAAGTACAAGCAGTGGCCTCAAATGCTCCAGAATTCATGCACTGGTCCAAGAGGCCCATCAGTTGGAGCAGGGCCGACCACCCGGAGGTGATGCCTTCCCCCGGTTCCTATGCCCTGGTCCTGGATGCTACCTTTGCAACAGAGAGGCCGGCAGCTCGTTTCTCCAGAGTCCTGATAGATGGTGGCAGCAGCATCAATATCCTGTACCGTGACACCATGGAGAAGTTAGGAATCAAGCAGAAGCAGCTCCTCCCCAGTCGGACTGTATTTCATGGCATAGTCCCTGGCCTTTCCAGCTCACCAATCGGCAAGACTCAAATTGATGCTATCTTCGGAGACAAGAATCATTTCCGCCGTGAGCCAGTTTGGTTTGAAGTGGTGGACCTTGAGAGCCCCTACCATGTGTTGCTTGGCCGACCTGCTCTGGCCAAGTTCATGGCAGTCCCCCACTATGCTGACCTCAAGATGAAGATGCCAAGTACCAAGGGGATCCTGACTGTAGTCGGAGACTACAAAAAGTCGACCGCCTGTGCCGCAAATAGCAGTCGGCTGGCTGAGTCCCTCGTGATTGCAGCTGAGAAGCGGCTCCTTGACCGGGTGGTGGCCATGGCAGGCAAGAAGCTGGAAATGTCACCCATCCCCAAGGAGTCGGAGGTAGAGGGCTCGTTCAAGCTGGCAAAGGAGACAAAGAAGATACCCTTGGACACGGAGCACCCAGAGAGGCACGTTGTCATAGGTGCAAACCTTGACAGCAAATAGGAAAGCGAGCCCGTCGATTTCCTCCGTGAGAATCGAGACATCTTCGCATGGTCTCCCAAAGACATGCCAGGTGTTCCGACGGATTTCGCCGAGCACAAATTACATGTCCGACCTGACGCCAAGCCGGTCTGGCAGCCCTTGCGCCGCCTGTCAGAAGAGAAGATAAGAGTTGTCGGAGAAGAGATAGCCCGGCTTCTGGCAGTCGGATTCATCATGGAAGTGTTCTTTCCAGAGTGGCTGGCCAACCCAGTTCTAGTGTTGAAGAAAAACAAGCAGTGGCGCATGTGCATTGATTATACCAGCCTCAACAAAGCTTACCCCAAAGATCCCTTTGCCCTACCAAGAATTGACCAAGTGATAGACTCCATAGCCGGATGCGAGCTATTGAGTTTCTTGGACGCATACTCAGGGTACCATCAGATAAAGTTGAACCCAGCCGAAAGGCTGAAGACCGCCTTCATCACACCATTTGGGGCCTTCTGCTACCTGACCATGACGTTCGGCTTGCGAAACGTCGGTGCCACATTTCAGCATTGCATGCAGAAGTGTCTCCTCAAGCAACTCGACAGAAATGCCCATGTCTATGTGGATGATGTGGTGGTGAAGACGGAGAAGCGTGGCACATTGCTAGAAGACCTCAAGGAAACCTTTGAGAACCTGCGCCGATTCCAGATCAAGCTCAACCCGGAGAAATGCGTCTTTGGAGTACCAGCTGGCCAGCTTCTCGGCTTCCTAGTTTCAGAGAGCGGCATAGAATGCAACCCTGTGAAGATCAAGGCCATTGAGAAGATGGAGGTGCCCACCCGACTGCTGGACGTGCAGAAATTCACCGGCTGCCTGGCATCGATTAGCCATTTCATCAGTCGGCTGGGCGAGAAGGCCCTTCCCCTGTACCAGCTCATGAAGAAGACCACTTTTTTGAGTGGAACGACAAGGCAGGTCGAAGCTTTCCTCCAACTCAAGAAGATGTTGACAACCCCGCCTATCTTAGCAGCTCCGACTGAGAAGGAGCCCATGCTCCTCTACATCGCTGCCACCAGTCGGGTTGTCAGCACAGTCATGGTGGTAGAGCGCAAGGAGGAGGGCAGAGCATTGCCGGTCCAGAGACCGACATATTACTTGAGTGAAGTACTGTCTGCCTCCAAGCAAAACTACCCACACTATCAGAAGATGTGCTATGGTGTGCACTTTGCCACCAAGAAGCTGAAGCCTTACTTTCAAGAGCACCCAATAACTGTCGTCTGCATGACCCCGCTTGCTGAGATCATTGGAAGCCGAGATGCTTCTGGCCGAGTGGCCAAGTGGGCTATCGATCTGGCCCCTTACACCATCTACTACCAGCCTCGCACCACCATCAAGGCACAAGTGCTGGCCGACTTCCTCTTCGACTGGGCCGAGACCCAGTATTTGCCGCCAGCACCAGACTCCACCCATTGGCAGATGCATTTTGATGGTTCAAAAATGTGCACCGGTCTAGGAGCCGGCGTCGTCCTCACCTCTCCCAAAGGCGACAAGCTAAGATATGTGCTGCAAGTCCATTTTGCCGCCTCCAACAACGTAGCCAAGTACGAGGCACTCATACACGGGCTCTGGCTTGCCAAGGAACTCGGCATTCGCCGGATCCTATGCTATGGTGACTCCGACTTGGTGGTCCAGCAGTCGTCAGGTGACTGGGACGCCAAGGATGCAAACATGGCAAGCTACCGTTTCCTCGTGTAGCAACTCAGCGGATACTTTGACGGGTGCGAGTTCCTCCATGTGCCAAGAAATGATAATGAGCAAGCGGATGCCTTGGCATGGATCGGCTCCACCCTACAGGCGATGCCAGCCGGTGTCGCTTTGCAGCGCCTTCTCAAGCCGTCTGTCAAGCCATCTCCAGAGTCCGACTCCATCTTTGTGCCGGCCCCTCCTGAAGCAGTCGGATCCGGCTTGAGGATACCAGAAGCCGACACAGGGACTTCGGTAGGCGGCCCAGGGACTGCAACAGTCGCACCCGGCCTGGGGATCCCAGAGCCCGACTCGGGGACTGCAGCAGTCGGCCCGGGGACTTCTTCAACTCAACAGGCGGCAGCCAATTCCAACCCGCCGCCTCCTGGCCCAACCACCCTTATACAAGTTGCAGTCGTGGCAGTCGGAGAGATATCAGCACCATCATGGGCTCAACCCATCCTCAACTTTCTGGTAAACAAAGAACTGCCGACTGACGAGATCTCAGCCTGACAAGTGCAACAACGAGCAGCAGCATACACCATCGTCAACAGAGAGCTGGTACGGCGCAGTGTCAAGGGCGTGTACCAGCGCTGCTGGAGTCGGAGAAAGGCCAAGCAATCCTCAAGGATATCCACCAAGGTGAATGTGGCCACCATGCGACCTCAAGATCACTTGTTGCCAAGGCTTTCCGCCATGGTTTTTTCTCGCCGACTGCTCTAGAAGAGGCCAAGGAATTGGTCCAGAAGTGTCAAGGGTGCCAGAAGTTCCGCTCCAAGCCACATTTGCCGGCTTCTGCACTCAAGACCATCCCCATTGCCTGGCCCTTCGCAGTTTTGGGGCCGGACATGGTAGGCCATTCAAAACAGCCCGCGGTGGCATGACTCACGAACTTGTCGCTGTGGACAAGTTCACCAAGTGGATAGAAGCAAAGCCAATAAAGAAGCTGAACGGGTCGACTGCCGTGACTTTCATCGCCGACATCACCACTCGGTACAGCATACCACATAACATCATCACCGACAATGGCACAAACTTCGCCAAAGGAGCCTTGGCTCGTTTCTGCGCAACGCAGGGCATCCGACTGGACTTAGCGTCCGTTGCCCATCCGCAGTCAAACGGCCAAGTTGAGCGAGCAAACGGCCTCATTTTTTCCGGCATCAAGCCCCGACTAGTCGAGCCTCTAGAGCGTTCGGCTGGCTGCTGGCTCGATGAGCTGCTAGCCGTCCTCTGGAGCCTGCGCACAACTCCGAACAAGTCGACCGGCTTCACGCCCTTCTTCCTCGTCCATGGTGCTAAAGCCGTCATCCCGACAGATATAGAGTTCGACTCCCCAAGAGTCACCATGTACACCGAGGCGGATGCCAAGGAGGCATGAGAAGACGGCGTCGACTTGCTGTAGGAGGGCCGGCTATTGGCACTCAGCCGGTCCGCCATCTATCAGCAAAGTCTGCGCCGATACTACAACCGCAAGGTGAAGCCAAGATCCTTCCAAGAGGGAGACCTTGTGCTCCGGCTGATCCAGTGAACAGCCGGCCAGCACAAGCTCTCTGCACCTTGGGAAGGCCCTTTCATCATCAGCAAGGTGCTGGGCAACGACTCTTACTATATGATCGATGCTTAGAAGCCCAGAGCATGCAAGAGAGATGATTCAGGCAAGGAGACGAAGAGCCCATGGAATGCAAACCTCCTCCGGAGATTTTACAGTTGAAAGCAGTATGTATCACGCTACCCTTTGTATTATGTACGAAGACTCCGGGTTCCCCGAGAAGAACTCGGGGACTACCCTCCCCTTTATCTACACGATAAGTGTTATGCCTATGAGTGTGCATTATTTTATTATTTCCGCCTAGCACCGGGTTCGACCAGTTGGCCCGGAGGTTTGCCGCCTTCTACTATATGCCACCTTCTATAGCCGGACAAGTATTGTGTTGGGACCTAAAAACTTCCTCTGACAGAAGCCGCAGCTCGCGGAGCGACTGAATGGCGGGCATGGGTTGCAAAACAGTGCCCACATGAAAAATGGCTAAGGAAAAAACACATATAGCTGAGGCCGACACCGCACCTGTTCGGCCAGCTGCCTAGCAGCCGGCCAGTCGGCTTCTGCTTCACTTGCCAAATCTCCAAACTGCTAAGTACTTGCCCTCCCACAAAAGGTAAGTACTCAAACCAGCCGCAGTCCGCAGAGCGGTTGCTTGGCTGGCAAGGGGATAGCTGAGGGAGGGCGGCAAAGGAAAAAAGCAAGGAGTATGAGGCAAGAAAAGATAGAAATCGGCAAAGCAAAGCATAAACTGCGATAAGCTATTTGCATAGATAAAGGCCTATCGGCTGGCATTGAACAAAGTTTGATATACACCCCACGGGTGGAATTGCGAAAATTTAATCAAGTTCTCCAGACTAGCAAACAGGGAAAGAAAAAGACAAAATATCCTAAGGAGCGGCAGAAGACTTCGGCTGGGCGTTGGGGTCGGCGGTGCCGGTCGGTGCAGCAGAGGGCTCCGGCTGGATGTTGGAGTCGGCAGTGCCGGTTGGCACGGCAGAGGGCTCCGGCTGAACGACAGAGTCGACCGTGCTGCTCGGTGCGGCAGGCGGCTCCGGCTAGATGGTGGAGTCAGCAGCACCAATCGGGACGGCGGAGGGCTGGACGACAGAGTCGGTGGCGCCCGTCGGAGGAACGGGCGGCTAGTCGATCCCCGCCTGGCCGCCTCCAGCAGCAGTCGGTGCTTTGGAGCGCGGATCATTGCTTGAGGCCCGGTCAGGTTGGGGCTGACCATCCGCCCCAACCTCCGGCATGTCGTCTTCGCTCTCTCCCTCTTCCTCCTCCTCCTCCTCCCCCTCCTCCCCTTCATCACTGGAGTCGATGACCTCAGCTGAATCCTCACTATCCTCCGGGTTCAGCCCAAGCCACTCCTGCGGCACTTCAGCACCTTCTTCGACCACCTCCGGGATGAACATGCTGGTGTCGGTATAATCGGCGATCGCCGCCGCCCTGCTGATAAGTTTGGCTTCCACCGCCACCAGCTTGTCCTACGCCTCCAGCTGGAACATGGTTAACTGGGCTAGATCTAGCCCAGGATACCATGCCTTGACAAACTCAAGAGCTCGGCGCGCTCCTGCCCGGGCTGCAGAGCCCTTCCAGGCTTCCAGGCGACCGGCCGCCACCTCCAGCCAGTCGGCACTCCAACTTGGGGTGCGCAGAGCCTGCAAGCCTGGCCAGAGGGCGGAGATCGCCTGGGCCCCGATGCGCTGAAGGCGGTGCAGTATCTGATGGGCAGGCCGAAGACGGGCCTGAATACTGAGGAGCTGCTCATTAAGGGTCCAGGGGGCGTCAGCGGCAATCTACATGCCTTCCGCCCTCTGCTCTTCACGCTGGGCCTCGATGATCTGGTTCACGGCGACGGAGTGGCCCGGGAAAAAGTCTGCTTAGACGGAAGGCAAGGAAAGCCAAAATCAGAAATAAGCAGTCGACCTAGATATGGGCCGGCAACTCAAAATAAGAGATAAAGAAAAGAAAGCTCACCATCGACCAAGTCTTCGATGCTGAAGTAGGCCATCATCTGAGCCTCCTTGTCGGCCCAGGCGGAGCGCTCAACCTCAAACTCGGTGAGGAGGTCAGTCTCCTTCGCCTTCGCCTCCCGCTGGGCCATCTTGAGGGCCTCCGTCTGCTCGGCGAGCTGAGTGACCAGCCGGTCTTGCTCCTCGGCCAGTGTGCTGCACTCCGCCCCCTTGCCACACAGGGCGGTGTTGGTTTCGCCCAGCTGCTGCTGCAAGGCGGCGTTGGCCTCTGTAAAAAGGAAAGAAGAAAGAGCATCAGTCAAATAACAAAGAGGGATGCAGTTGCCAGGGAGATCCGACCCGACTTCTCAGCAGTCGGCCCGAATCTCGGGGACTACTGCCCGCGGGTGCACCATCGCGCCCCCGCAGAGAAGAAGTAGCTAGCAAAGATAAAGCCACTAGGAAGATTCGGCCCGACTGCTCAGCAGTCGGCCCGAACCTCGGGGACTACAGCCTGCGGGTGCGCTAGCACGCCCTCGCAAAGAAAAGAAATTGAAGCTTACTCCGGCTCTCGGACAGATGGGTGGTCTGCATCTCTAGCTCCCGGACCCTAGAGTTGTAGGCAACCGCGCGAAGATTGTGGTAGTCCTGTAGAAGGGATACCAGACGAAGTCAACGTTTGACAATTGCAAGTTAAATTTCCGGACCGCCTGCTCAGCAGCCGGCCCGAAACATGGGGACTACACCCAGTGGGTGCGCTTGCGCGCCCCCACGAAGAAAGCAAGAAGAACAAAAACAAAGAGAAGTGAAGAAAACTTACGCGGATGGTGGCCTGTGAATCCAGGAATGCCTCGTTGCAGCGCTTGAGGGCTTCGGCTTCGGCCTAGAGTTTGGCCTGGACGTCGAGGGACGCCTGGTTCAGGGCGCCCGTCCTGCCCCTGCGTATCCAGCCGACAGGCGCGACACTGGTCGCCTCGGTGTTGGGGTCTGACGAGCATGTGGCACCGGCCTCCAATGGCCGCGGTGCTAAGGCCGCCTTCTCAAGACGGCGGCGTGCGGGTGTGCGGACCTGAGGAGATGGGTCCGTCACCACCATGTTCCCGACTGGTGGCACGGCGACCCGGCTGGCTGCTCGACCTGCGTTCCGCTGGTCGGTGGTGGCGGCGACACGATGACGTCCGGCGTGGCCACATCACCACCCCCCCTCTCCATGACCGGCTGCTCATCGCTGGCTCCCCCGGTCGCCGCCTCAAACTCCGGCGGAGGCGGCGGGGTGTTCAGAGGCGTCACAAGCAGCAGCTCCTGGCGGCGTGCGGCCTCCGTGAGCCGCTCCTTCTCCGCGGCTTCGGCCTCCACCTGTGCTAGCTTCCTCGCCGTGGATGCTGCGGCCTTATCCGCCTCCGCCTTCGCCAGACGGTCGGCCTCTTCCTCACGCACCTCCCGTGCATTCCGCTCCCTCGCCTCCCGGAGGTCGGCGGCCGGGTAGATCCACCGGCTGGTGGAGGAGGTCGCCGCCGACCTGATGACCGAGGCGGCACCCGATTTCTCGAGGACGAGCGGGGCCATGAGATAGGAAGACAAGACAAAAAAAATTTTAGGCCGGACCGGCGAAGAGGTGAAAGCATGAGAAGGATACATACGCTGACACCATGACCGGCACCTTCGGCTACCTCTGGTACTTGGCCACCTTGGCCGCGGTTTCTTTCTGCCTGGTAGCCGCGGCCGGGTTCTTGGGCTTCTTCAGCGCGCTGCCAAACAGGGCAGCGCCTTGCTTCCGCTTGTGTTTGCCGCCATGGGCGGGCTGCCCGGTTGAGGGGCCGGCGCCGGTGTTGGCTGTGCTCTGGGTGGGGCGCGGGTCGTCTTCATCATCGTCGTCATCAGGCCAGGTCTCCACGCTGCCGCCCTCCTCGGAGCTGCCTGCTTCGTCGCCGCCGCCTGCTGCATCGTCCGCCAGGGCGGCCGCCCCAAAGTCGGGGTCGTCCACGTCACTCACTGCCCTGTCCGGCAAGTAGTCGCCACTCGGCCCCATGATGGCGGTCATCGCCTCGGACATATAAATCTACGCTCCAGAAGGGAATCGCATCATGATAAGAACAAGGCTGAAAGACAGAGCTAAAGGAAGAAATCAAGGGACTTACAGCAGGCGGCGGGTCGTCGCGGGAATACAACCGCTTCCTGTACCGCCAGTCTCCCTCCAACACCTTGAGGTCAGAGATCTCGTTCACCATCCTCGTGACCTCGGCAGTTGGCATCTCCTTCGTGCACAGCCGGCTCGGGTCGCGGTGTCCACTCATCCGGAAGATTGGATGAGGGCGGCCCTGGAGCAGGAGAACCCGACGCTCGACGAAGGCGATGAGGAGGTCGGAGGCCACGAGGCCCTTCGACTCCTGGAGCACCTGGAGTCGGCCAATGGCGGCCTCCGCGTACGCCGACACCGGCTTCGGCTTGTAGCCCCAGTTGGGCCAAAGCCCGGTAGGGGGGCCGGCCTCTTAAGCCAGCAGGTTGATGAAGTCGACAGTCGGATCGACGTACTCAACATAGAAGTAAGACTGCTGCCATAGTTTTACCGACTGTGATAGCCTGATGACGGGGAAGGCATTCCTTTTTGTCGGTCGGCGCACGGCGACGAAGCCACCGCACTCGGCCGCCGTGTCCTTGGCGGAGGTGCCTAGCTTCCCGTAGAAGAATGCTCCCCACATCTCGATTGTGTGGGGGATGCCGATGTAGCCCTTGCACGCCGTGACGAAGGTGGAGAGCAGGGTCACGGTGTTGGGCGTCAGGTGATGCGGTTGGAGATGGTTGAAGTCGAGGAACGAGCGAAGGAAGCCACTCACCGGAAGGCCGAAGCCGCGGAGGAAGTGCGAGTGGAAGACGACCCGCTCGTTCCCCCTCGGCGCCAATGAAATCTCCGCCTCCGGCGGCACCCGTGCCTTGACGAATGCCACATTGGGCATCCGACGCGTGTCTCGGAGGAAGGTGATGTGGTCTTCGATGACCCTCGAGCCATCCTAGTCGCCGCCCTTCTCGCGTGCCATAGCTTTGGGCGGGGCTGCGAGAGGAGCAGGGGCGCGGCGGCGGAAAACGGCGGCAGCACCACAACAAGCACGGAGTAGCGACAGCGACAATGAAGGAGAGAGCGAGAGGAGGAAGAGAGTGTGGGAGGGGGCACGCGTGCCCCGCCGCACCCCTCCCTCCCCCTACTTATAGCCCTCGGGCTATGAAGCCGAGGGGACGGGGCGCAGGTCGTGGGATTAACTGCGCCCACGACCCCACGACCCACGTTCACCGCGCAAAACTTACTGAGCCTTGAACTCTCGTGGGAATCACAACCACCCGCCTCGGCACAGCGGATCCGCCCGAGTGCTAAGGCCCGATAGTGGCGGGCCCGGCCCACTGTCACGTCCCATCAGGAGCATGGGATGGTAGGCTGGCCGGGCTGGCGTGCGCCGCGTGGTGTACCTGTGACGGGCGACGGCCCGGGGAAGCTTAGTAGGCACGCCACCTGTTCTCCCGCCATGGAGTTCAAAATCGGCTAACGATCCCGCCTAGTCAGGCCCGGATCTAGCCGCCGGCCCACCGCAAGGCGGATCGAGCGTTCTCCCGGAGCTCGGTGAGGGGGGAAGCTGCTGAGACTTTGATACGTCTCCAACGTATCTATAATTTTTGATTGTTCCATGCTATTATATTACCCCTTTTGGATGTTTATGGGCTTTATTTTACACATTTATATCATTTTTGGGACTAACCTACTAACCGGAGGCCCAGCCCGTATTGCTATTTTTTTTGCCTATTTTAGTATTTCGAAGAAAAGGAATATCAAACGGAGTCCAAACGGAATGAAACCTTCAGAGGCGTGATTTTTGGAACAAACGTGATCCAGAGGACTTGGAGTGCAAGTCAAGAAGCAGCCGAAGCTTCCACGAGATAGAGGGCGCCCCCCCTATAGGGCGCACCTCCCTATCTCGTGGGCCCCTCGGGCGGCCACCGACGTACTTCTTCCTCCTATATAAGCCTACATACCCCGAAAACATCCAGGGAGCACCCGAAACACAATTTCCACCGTCCTTCTGTATCCGCGAGATCTCATCTTGGAGCCTTCGCCGGCACTCTGTCGGAGGGGGAATTGACCACGGAGGGCTTCTACATCAACACCATAGCCCTTCCAATGAGTTGTGAGTAGTTTACCACAAACCTTCGGGTCCATAGTTATTAGCTAGATGGCTTCTTCTCTCTTTTTGGATCTCAATACAATGTTCTCCCCCTCTCTTGTGGAGATCTATTCGATGTAATCTCTTTTTACGGTGTGTTTGTCGAGATCCGATGAATTGTGGGTTTATGATCAAGTTTATCTATGAATAATATTTTAATCTTCTCTGAATTCTTTTATGTATGATTGAGTTATCTTTGCAAGTCTCTTCGAATTATCAGTTTGGTTTGGCCTACTAGATTGATCTTTCTTCCCATGGGAGAAGTGCTTAGCTTTGGGTTCAATTTTGCGATGTCCTTACCCAGTGACAGAAAGGGTTGCAAGGCACGTATTGTATTGTTGCCATCGAGGATAAAAAGATGGGGTTTATATCATATTGCTTGAGTTTATCCCTCTACATCATGTCATCTTGCTTAATGCGTTACTCTGTTCTTATGAACTTAATACTCTAGATGCAGGCAGGAGTCGGTCGATGTGTGGAGTAATAGTAGTAGATGCAGGCAGGAGTCGGTCTACTTGTTGCGGACGTGATGCCTATATACATGATCATGCCTAGATAATCTCATAATTATTCGCTTTTCTATCAATTGCTCGACAGTAATTTGTTCACCCACCGTAATACTTATGCTATCTCGAGAGAAGCCTCTAGTGAAACCTATGGCCCCCGGGTCTATCTCTTATCATATTTGCTTCCAATCTACTTTTATTTGCATCTTTACTTTTTGCATCTATATTATAAAATACCAAAAATATATTTATCTTATCATACTATCTCTATCAGATCTCACTTTCGCAAGTGGCCGTGAAGGGATTGACAACCCCTTTATTTCGTTGGTTGCGAGTTCTTGGTTTGTTTGTGTAGGTGCGTGGGACTTTTCAGGGGCCTCCTACTGGATTAATACCTTGGTTCTCAAAAACTAAGGGAAATACTTACGCTACTCTGCTGCATCACCCTTTCCTCTTCAAGGAAAACCAACGCAAGCTCAAGACGTAGCAAGAAGGATTTTTGGCGCCGTTGCCGGGGAGGTCTTCGCTCAAGTCTAGACATACCAAGTACCCATCACAAACTCATCTCCCTCGCATTTAATTATTTGCCATTTGCCTCTCGTTTTCCTCCCCCCAATTCACCCTTGCCGTTTTATTCGCCCTCTCTTTCCCAATCTCCTTCTCCTCTCTCTTTTCGCTTGCCTTTTTCTGTTTGCTTGTGTGTTGGATTACTTGTTACCATGGCGCAAGATAATACCAAATTGTCTGATTTCTCGAATACCAATAATAATGATTTCCTTAGTACTCCGATTGCTCCTCTTAATGATGTTGAGTCTTGTGAAATCAATGCTGCTTTGCTGAATCTTGTTATGAAAGATCAATTCGCCGGCCTTCCTAGTGAAGATGTCGCTTCTCATCTAAACAACTTTGTTGATTTGTGTGATATGCAAAAGAAGAAAGATACGGATAACAATATTGTCAGTTGAAGTTATTTCCGTTTTCACTTAGAGATCATGCTAAAGTTTGGTTTTCGTATTTGCCTAAAAATACTATTGATTCTTGGAACAAGTGCAAAGATGCTTTTATCTCTAAGTATTTTCCTCCCGCTAAGATTATCACTCTTAGGAACAATATTATGAATTTTAAACAACTTGATCATGAGCATGTTGCCCAATCTTGGGAAAGAATGAAATTGATGATTCACAATTGCCCTACTCATGGTTTGAATTTATGGATGATCATACAAAAAATTTATGTCGGTTTGAACTTTGCTTCTAGAAATCTCTTAGATTCGGCCGCGGGAGGCACGTTTATGGAAATCACGTTAGAAGATGCTACAAAACTTCTTGATAATATTATGGCTAATTATTCTCAATGGCACACCGAAAGATCTTCTGGTAAAAAAGTGCATGCTATAGAAGAAATCAATATTTTGAGTGGAAAGATGGATGAACTTGTGAAGTTGTTTGCTACTAAAAATACTCCTCTTGATCCCAATGATATGCCTTTGTCTACTTTGATTGAGAATAATAATGAATCTATGGATGTGAATTTTGTTGTTAGGAATAGTTTTGGAAACAATGCTTATAGAGGAAACTTTAATGTTAGACCGTTCCCTAGTAACTCCTCTAATAATTATGGAAATTCTTACAATAATTATTATGATAATTTTAATAATATGCCCTCTGACTTTGAGAATAGTGTGAAAGAGTTTATGATTTCTCAAAAGAATTTTAATGCCTTGCCTGAAGAAAAATTGCTCAAAGTTGATGATTTGGCTAGGAACGTTGATAGACTTTCGCTTGATGTTGATTCTATTAAAATTAGATCTTCTTCTCCTAAGCATGATATCAATGAGTCTCTCAAAGTAATGAGAATTTCCATTGATGAGTGTAAGGAAAGAACCGCTAGATTGCGTGCTAAGAAAGATAGCTTTATAAAAGCGTGTTCTTCTAGTTTCCATGAAAATAATGATGAAGATATTAAAGTTATTGATGCATCTCCTATTAGATCTATGTTTTGCAATATGAATCTTGATGCTTATGGGACTGATGATGAGTCAACTTTACCTAGAAGGCGTCCCAAAAATTCGGAGTTTTTAGATCTTGATGCTGAATTTGGTAAAAGTGGGATTTGAGAGGTCATGACTTTAAATAATATTGAACCCGCTATCTCGGATTTCAAGGAATTTGATTATGATAATTGTTCTTTAGAAGGTTGTATTTCCTTGTTGCAATCCATTGTTAATTCTCCTCATGCTTATAGTCATAATAAAGCTTTTACCAAACATATCGTTGATGCCTTGTTGCAATCTTATGATGAAAAACTTAATTTGGAAGTTTCTATACCTAGAAAACTTAATGATGAGTGGGAACCTACTATAAAGATTAGAATTAAAGATCATGAGTGTTTTGCTTTGTGTGATTTGGGTGCTAGTGTTTCCACGATTCCGAAAACTTTATGTGATATTCTAGGTTTCCATGATCTTGATGATTGCTCTTTAAATTTGCACCTTGCGGATTCCACCATTAAAAAGCCAATGGGAAGGATCAATGATGTTCTCATTGTGGCAAATAGAAATTTGGTGCCCGTAGATTTTATCGTTCTTGATATAGATTGCAATCTTTCTTGCCCTATTATTCTTGGTAGACCTTTTCTTAGAACGATTGACGCGATTATTGATATGAAGGAAGGGAATATTAGATTCCAATTTCCATTGAAGAAAGGCATGGAGCACTTTCCAAGAAAGAAAGTCAAATTACCTTATGAATCTATCATGCGAGCTACTTATGAATCAAGTGCCAAAGATGGCACTACTTAGATCTATCTTCGCTTTTATGCCTAGCTAGGGGCGTTAAACGATAGCGCTAGTTGGGAGGCAACCCAATTTTCTTTGTGTTTTTTGTTTTTGTTCCTGTTTAGTAATAATTTCTCGCACCTACTTTCTGTTCAGATATGTTTTTATCTTTTAATTAGTGTTTGTGCCAAGTAGAACCTATAGGATAAACTATGATGATAGTTGATTTGATTCTGCTGAAAAACAGAAACTTTGCGCTCACGAGAAAAAAATCAATAAATCACAGGAACGTGATTTTGCATTGATTCTTTTTGCTGCTGATCAATAAACAAATTTTCCAGTACGTCCTATTTTGGTAGGATTTTTAGAGTTCCAGAAGTTTGCGTTAGTCACAGATTGCTACAGATTGTTCTGTTTTTGACAGATTCTGTTTTTCGTGTGTTGTTTGCTTATTTTGATGCATCTATGGCTAGTAAAATAGTTTATAAACCATAGAGAAGTTGGAATACAGTAGGTTTAACACCAAAATAAATAAAGAATGAGTTCATTACAGTACCTTATGTGGTGGTTTTGTTTTCTTTCACTAGCGGAGCTTATAAGATTTCCTGTTGAGTTTTGTGTTGTGAAGTTTTCAAGTTTTGGATAAAGCTTTTATGGACTATGGAATAAGGAGTGGCAAGAGCCTAATATTGGGGATGCCCAAGGCACCCCAAGAGATTCAAGGATAGCCAAAATCCTAAGCTTGGGGATGCCCCGGGAAGGCATCCCCTCTTTCGTCTTCGTTCATTGGTAACTTTACTTGGAGCTATATTTTTATTTGCCACATGATATGTGTTTTGCTTGGAGCGTCGTGTATTATATTAGTATTTGCTTTTTAGTTTACCACAATCATCCTTGCTGTACACACCTTTTGGGAGAAGCCTACTTGATTAGAATTTGCTAGAATTCTCTATGTGCTTCACTTATATCTTTTGAGCTTGATAGTTTTTGCTCTAGTGCTTCACTTATATCTTTTAGAGCACGGCGGTGGCTTGATTTTATAGGAATTGCTAGTCTATCATGCTTCACTTATATTATTTTGAGAGTCTTTTAGAACAGCATGGTATTTGCTATGGTTATAATTTGGTTCTAGAATGATGAGCATCCAAGTTGGGTATAATAAAAACTATCATAGGAAGTGAATTGGATGCTATGATCAATTTGATACTTGATAATTGTTTTGAGATATGGAGGTAGTGATATTAAAGTCATGCTAGTTGGGTGATTATGAATTTAAAGAATGCTTGTGTTGAAGTTAGCAAGTCCCGTAGCATGCACGTATGGTTAAAGTTGTGTAACAAATTTGAAACATGAAGTGTACCTGGCTTGTGCATCCTTATGAGTGGCGGTCGAGGACGCGATGGTCTTTTCCTACCAATCTATCCCCCTAGGAGCATGCGCGTAGTACTTGATTTTTGATGACTTCTAAATTTTTGCAATAAGTATATGAGTTCTTTTGACTAATGTTGAGTCCATGGATTATACGCACTTTTACCTTTCCACCATTGCTAGCCTCTTCGGTACCGTGCATTGCCCTTTCTCACCTTGAGAGTTGGTGCAAACTTCGCCGGTGCATCCAAACCCTGTGATACGATACGCTCTATCACACATAAACCTCCTTATATCTTCCTCAAAACAGCCACCATACCTACCTATTATGGCATTTCCATAGCCATTCCAACATATATTACCATGCAACTTTCCACCGCTCCGTTTATCATCATCATGACATACATTACTTTTGTCATATTGTCATTGCATGATCATGTCATTGACATCGTATTTGTGGCAAAGCCACCATGCATTATTTTTCCTACATGTCACTCTTGATTCATTGCACCATCCCGGTACACCGCCGGAGGCATTCATATAGAGTCATATCTTGTTCTAGTTTCGAGTTGTAATTCATATGTTGTAATCAATAGAAGTGTGATGATCATCATTTTTAGAGCATTGCTCAAAGAAAAAAAATAAAACAAATAAAAAAAATAAAAAAGAAAGAAAAAAAGAAAAAAAATAAAAAAGGGCAATGTTACTATCTCTTTTTCCACACTTGTGCTTCAAAGTAGCACCTTGTTCTTCATGTAGTGAGTCTCATATTTTGTGCTTCAAAGTAGCACCATGTTCTTCATATAGTGAGTCTCATAAGTTGTCTTTTTCATACTAGTGGGAATTTTTCATTATAGAACTTGGCTTGTATATTCCTACGATGGGCTTCCTCAAATGCCCTAGGTCTTCGTGAGCAAGCAAGTTGGATGCACACCCACTAGTTTTCTTTTGTTGAGCATTCATTTATAGCTCTAGTGCATCCGTTGCATGGCAATCCCTACTCCTCATGCTGACATCAATGGGTATCTCCATAGCCCGTTGATTATCCTCGTCAATGTGAGACTTTCTCTTTTTTGTCTTCTCCACACAATCCCCATCATCATATTCTATTCCACCCACAGTGCTATATCCATGGCTCACGCTCATGTATTGCGCGAAGGTTGAAAAAGTTTGAGATTATTTAAGTATGAAACAGTTGCTTGGCTTGTCATCGGGGGTATAGAAGTTGGGAACATCTTTGTGTGACGAAAATGAAGCATAGCCTAACTATATGATTTTGTAGGGATGAACTTTCTTTTGCCATGTTATTTTGAGAAGACATGATTGCTTTGATTAGTATGCTTGAAGTGTTACTATTTCTTTTATCAATATGAACTTTTATTTTGAATCATTTGGATCTGAACATTCATGCCACAATAAAGAAAATTACATTGAGAATTATGCTAGGTAGCATTCCACATCAAAAATTCTCTTTTTGTCATTTACCTACTCGAGGACGAGCAGGAATTAAGCTTGGGGATGCTTGATACGTCTCCAACGTATCTATAATTTTTGATAGTTCCATGCTATTATATTACCCCTTTTGGATGTTTATGGGCTTTATTTTACACATTTATATCATTTTTGGGACTAACCTACTAACCGGAGGCCCAACCCGTATTGCTATTTTTTTGCCAGTATTTCAAAGAAAAGGAATATCAAACGGAGTCCAAATGGAATGAAACCTTTGGAGGCGTGATTTTTGGAACGAACGTGATCCAGAGGACTTGGAGTGCAAGTCAAGAAGTAGACTATGCTCCACGAGATAGGAGGGCGCCCCCCTATAGGGCGCCCCCCTATCTTGTGGGCCCCTCGGGCGGCCACCGACGTACTTCTTCCTCCTATATAAGCCTACGTACCCCGAAAACATCCAGGGAGCACCCGAAACACAATTTCCACCGCCGTAACCTTCTGTATCCGCGAGATCTCATCTTGGAGCCTTCGCCGGCACTCTGCTGGAGGGGGAATCGACCATGGAGGGCTTCTACATCAACACCATAGCCCTTCCGATGAGTTGTGAGTAGTTTACCACAGACCTTCGGGTCCATAGTTATTAGCTAGATGGCTTCTTCTCTCTTTTTGGATCTCAATACAATGTTCCCCCCTCTCTTGTGGAGATCTATTCGATGTAGTCTCTTTTTGAGGTGTGTTTGTCGAGATCCGATGAATTGTGGGGTTATGATCAAGTTTATCTATGAATAATATTTGTATCTTCTCTGAATTCTTTTATTGATGATTGAGTTATCTTTGCAAGTCTCTTTGAATTATCATTTTGGTTTGGCCTACTAGATTGATCTTTCTTGCCATGGGAGAAGTGCTTAGCTTTGGGTTCAATCTTGCGGTGTCCTTACCCAGTGACAGAAAGGGTTGCAAGGCACGTATTGTATTGTTGCCATCGAGGATAAAAAGATGGGGTTTATATCATATTGCTTGAGTTTACCCCTCTACATCATGTCATCTTGCTTAATGCGTTACTCTGTTCTTTGTGAACTTAATACTCTCGATGCAGGCAGGAGTCGGTCGATGTGTGGAGTAATAGTAGTAGATGCAGGGAGGAGTCGGTCGATGTGTGGAGTAATAGTAGTAGATGCAGGGAGGAGTCGGTCTACTTGTTGTGGACGTGATGCCTATATACATGATCATTCCTAGATAATCGCATAATTATTCGCTTTTCTATCAGTTGCTCGACAGTAATTTGTTCACCCACCGTAATACTTATGCTATCTCGAGAGAAGCCTCTAGTGAAACCTATGGCCCACGGGTCTATCTTTTATCATATTTGCTTCCAATCTACTTTTATTTGCATCTTTACTTTTTGCATCTATATTATTAAATACCAAAAATATATTTATCTTATCATACTATCTCTATTAGATCTCACTTTCGCAAGTGGCCGTGATGGGATTGACAACCCCTTTATTGCGTTGGTTGCGAGTTCTTGGTTTGTTTGTGTAGGTGCGTGGGACTTTTGAGGAGCCTCCTACTGGATTAATACCTTGGTTCTCAAAAACTGAGGGAAATACTTATGCTACTCTGCTGCATCGCCCTTTCCTCTTCAAGGAAAACCAACGCAAGCTCAAGATGTAGTAGACTTCACGGCCCCTCGACCACAACGCTTCACCGGCTTCAGAGACTACTGTCGGAGTAATGGGCCATGGGTAGCCTCACCCGAGTCCCTGAACATATCAAAACCTTGGGCCGGCTTCGGCCCTCAGTGCCCCGAGCTAAAGCTCCGCCCTCCGGGGGCCGGCTAGCCCAACGGCCGGCCCCCAGAGGACGGCCAACCACCTATAGACGGCACCACGAGTAGCCGGCTCCAGGCAGCCGGCCTCTAGAGAGGACGACGTCAGGAAGGCGGCCACCAGGCACCCTTAGAGTCCGTGCTCCCATCAAGAGGACGAGATGGGGCGTGGCTGCAGTAAATCCTGTCACCTCCGAATCTTGGGCGTGGCGTGGTCACAGTGCCCGTACAGGCGGAGATCTCCGCATGATGTGGCACTGTTGCCATTCTCCCCTGACGTCACTCTGATTAGGCGGAGCCCTGTTCCCCAGGACGACCTATCGGTACGGCCCGCCGACTGCAGGACCTACTAGGCAGTGATGCCTCAGAAGACGGCGTATGCCGAACCAGTCAGACCGGGGGAAGGCCGGCCCCCAGCAGGCGGCCGTCCCTTCCCTCGAAGCGAGTACGCCATTAACCTGATGAGACCAGGAGTGGCTACATTGATCACCCACCAGGCGGCGGGACTGTAGCCACGCTGGGTTGACCAAGAATGCGTCATTAGCAGCACGGCTACAGTGCCCCGCCAGTGGCGGGAGCGGCCTATTGGCTCCGTACCAGACCAGGCGGCGGACCAGAGGCCGGAGACGCTGACAGCCGGGCCCAGCACCCGGCCAGATTACCATTGTACCCCTGGGGGGTAGGCCTATATAAACCCCCCAGGGCACCCATGCAAAGGGTTCCGACTCTTTAGAACTAGCTAGACCCCCAGAGCAGGAGAGAGCTAGCCTTGCCTTCTCCTACATCTAGCATACAGCTCAAGGAGCACCTTTGTATCACTTGAGCCTTAGTGATCATGCGGAGACCCCGCAGAGCAGGACTAGGGGTGTTATCTCCTAGGAGATCCCCGAACTTGGGTAAAGTGCGCCGTCGTTCGTGTCTACGCCTCATCCCGCTTCCAGGCACCGGCGACGTTCTACTCGCTCCCACCATGATAAGCCATCCATTGGCATATGTCGCACCCAACCCTCGACAACATCTTTGTCATACCTTGCAATTGCATTGATACCCACATGGCCTTACTTTTGCGTAGCTTACCCATTGAGACTAGCCATTGAGTATTGCTGACAATGTGACTTGTGCACATTAGTGATCATACGCATACATACCATACCATAGTGGTGCATATCTTGGCATCATTTTTGTGTCACAAGGTTGTCATCACATACACAATTGCTATCTTGGTTCGTGAAGTTTTGCATGAGAAAAGAGCTCAAAAGTTAAAGAGACAACCAAGCTTTTAAGAAAAGAGGAAAAGATAAGCAAAGAGCTTATAAGCAAGAACCATAGCATCATACTACATTAAGATTGTCATATCCGATCATCTTGGATCATATCACCGAAATACCATACATATAACATACTTGGGATAGAGGTCGTTGCATTTTTGCCTAGTAGGTTGTGCACAAGTTACGTATCCGCCTATTGTGCAATCGTGCTAGTGTCTCTCGTGTATTGTGCAACAAGAGAATTTTCATGGATTCCACATTTTGGCTCATTTTTGGTTTGCACAATCCCACTTATCTATTTGCGTGCATGTTTCCGTGTACCACTACTTGCTTGGTCTACTTGTTGCATTTGCAAATTTGTGAATATTTTCCAACATTATTGAAGCTCACTTACAATTGCATCAAATTTTGTGCCACCATCCTAACCAAGCTCCACCATAAGCTTTTACTTGTGTAGGTGTGAGAACCGACAATAATTGGTACCAATAGTGCTATTTCATTGTCCGCATTTGAGTGAACTTGATTCATCATCAACATCAGTCAAGGTACATTTAGTATAAGTTCTTATCCTTCTCCCACTCACATTTTTGTTTGGAATGATGGATAGGCCAAGTACTTCTACCAACCCACTCTTCATCGAGCAAGACGATGACATGTCATCATTCTTCACCAAGAGCCACCTCTTTGGTGCACAATGAGCGTTGCATCAAGAGCAACAAGCTATGATTGACCGCATCGGCAACCTCGCCACCGACTTGCAACTCTCCGAGAAACATACAAAGGACTACTTCAACAACAAGCTCGATGCTCACAAGCAAGAGAACGATGCAAGGATGGACGAGATCCGCGCCTTGTTGGTGAACCATCCTCCTTCAACTTCTTCATACTCAAGATGGAGCCACTCAAGTCGACACTCCGACGACACCTTCTCCGGCTCAAGTACACCGACATCAAACACTCTTCGACGAGCCGCGCGTCAAGACCATCATGCATCTCGCAATCCTCTACATGACAAGCATTCACAAGAGCAAGTCGATGAGCAAGTACTTCGTCCTCAACCACACCAAGTTGCTTTTTCACAAGCTCAAGAACGACAATGTCAATGTCGCCAAGAGGAAGAACGAGCGCATCTACATCAAGAGGAACAAGATGCCGAGGCTCAACGTCTTCAACAACAACAATGTGAAGCACAAGCTCTTGGGGCGCAATGTGCCCTTCAAGAATCAAGTCGAGCCATTGCCAACCGCAACCGAGATCGGTGCAATCAAGAGGAAGCACTGAGAATAAATCCAAGAGCAGAACTACCAACCGCGAGTGCAACATCAAGTTCCTCAAGCTCCTCCACAAGCTCGTCAAGCTCATCCACAACCACAAGTTCAACAAGAGCAAGTTGATCATGGACTTCCTCCACGCCAAGAGCAACATGAGGATGACTACCCTCATCGTCAAGGGCGTCATCATCACCATCGCCAACAACACAATGAAGAGCAATGCTATGGCAAGCTAAAGTTTACAATGCCCAAGTTTAATGGAAGCAATGATCCGGAAGAATACCTCTCATGGGCATTGAAGGTTGACAAAATCTTTTGTTTGCACAACTATGAGGAAGAGAAGAAGATCGCTATGGCATCACATGAGTTCCAAGACTATGTGCTCATATGGTGGGAACAAGTCCTTGAGCGCCGAGAAGCAAGAGGAGAACCCCAATCACCACTTGGGCTCAAATGAAGGATGTCATGCGAGCACGTTTTGTGCCCACCTACTACAACCACGATCTCTTCAAGAAGCTCCAACTCCTCAAGCAAGGAACAAAGAATGTTGAAGAATACTACAAGAAAATGGAGATATCCATGATTCGAGCCAATGTCACGGAAGATGATGAACAAACTATGGCACGCTTCTTGAATGGCCTCAATCACCCCATCAAGAAGATCGCTGACTTCCAACCCTACTCCAACCTCATTGAGCTCGTGCATCAAGCTACCAAGGCGGAACGTCAAGTGCAAGATGACTTCAAGTACACCAAGTACTCATCCAAGACCTACGGCTTCTCTAACAACCAAGCTTCAACGACTCCTCCAACTTCTACCTCAACCAAGCCATCTAGAAGCAATGATGACAAGTCAAGTTACAGGAAAACTTCGACAAGCTCAAGTCGTCTTCCTCCTATTACAAGCAACTTCAAGCCGCATGCTTCATCATCTACTCCAACCGATGAGACCGTCAAGACGAGCTCCTTCAAGTGTTTCACTTGCGGCGGCCAAGGCCACAAGTCTTACAAATGCACAAACAAGCGCACCATGATCCTCAATGATGATGGAACCTATGACTCCATGAGTGACGAGGGGATGGAAGCCCTTGAGCAAGTGGCCATGCACCGGTGCGTGAACGAGAATGAATATGATCAAGTCTTTTGTGATGAGGATTCGAGCCCCGCTCTCGTTGTCTCCAAAGTCTTGACTCTTCAACATCAACAAGAAGAAGACCAAAGATGCCACATCTTCCACACAAAGGCCAGCATCAATGGAAGGTCCGTCAAGGTCATCATCGATGGCGGTAGTTGCCACAACTTGGCAAGTGAAGAACTATTCTCCAAGCTTCAATTGGTCAAGATGAAGCACCCGCAGCCATACAAAGTCCAATGGCTAAGTGACTCCAGCACTATACAAGTTGAGCATACGGTCCAAGTCTCCTTCAAAATTGGTGCATATGATGACACTTTGGAGTGTGATGTCGTCCCGATGTCCGTTTGCCACCTCCTTCTTGGTCGACCATGGCAATTCAACAGCGGCGTCATCCACAATGGGTGTACCAATCACTATAGCTTCAAGATGAAAGGGAAGGAGTATGTGCTATGACCTACGTCTCCTAGTCAAGTGATAGACGACAAGCAAGCCACCCATCGTGGAGAGAAGAGTGAGAAAGTGATCCACCAAAAAGTGAGTGAGAGCCACGAGCCAAACTTGAGCGCCTCTTCGCCTAGAGAGAAAAACCTACTCCTATTTTCCACCAAAAGTGAGATGAGATAAGTGTGTGAGAACCCATCGAGTGTTATGCACTTTGTCCTTGTGTGCAAGGATGGGGAACCAAAAACAAACACCTCTCACAGTCTACCTTTAGTGTTTCAATCTCTTTTGCAGGAATTCGAAGATGTTTTCCCTGATGAGCTACCTCCGAGACTACCTCCTCTATGAGGCATTGAGCATCTAATCGACCTCATCCCCGGAGCACCCCTACCAAACAAAGCTCCATACCGCGTCAACCCTGAAGAAACTAAGGAGATCCAATGGCAAGTACAACAACTAACCGGCAACGATCATGCACGTGAAAGCTTAAGCCCTTTTGCCGTTCCTATTATACTTGTGCCCAAGCAAGATGGTAGTTTTCGCATGTGCTCCGATTGTAGACCCATCAATGCTATTACCGTTCATTATAGGCATCCCATTCCTCGCTTAGATGATATGCTTGATGAACTTAGCGGTGCCACCATTATCAAAAATTGATCTTAAAAGTGGTTATTATCAAATCCGCATACAAGAAGGTGATGAATGGAAAACCGCTTTCAAAACCAAATTTAGCTTGTACGAGTGGTTGGTCATGCCCATGGGTTTGTCGAAAGCTCCTGGAACTTTCATGCGTCTTATGCATTTTGTGCTTCGACCTTATATTGGAGTGTTCGCTGTGGTTTACTTTGATGATATTCTTGTGTTTAGCAAATCCATGAAAGAGAATCTAAAGCATGTTAGGGCTGTTTTGCAAACGCTTCGCAAGGAACGTCTTTATGCCAACATGAAAAAGTGCACGTTTGGTGTTGACAAACTTGTTTTCTTGGGTTTTGTCATTTCTTCCAAGGGTGTCCATGTTGATGAATATAAAATTGAAGCAATTAAAACTTGGCCCCAACCTACCAATTTGCAACAAGTGCGTAACTTTCTTGGCCTTGCAGGTTTTTATTGCCGCTTTGTGAAAGATTTTAGCACTATTGCCGCTCCTTTGCATGCCTTGAGTAAGAAGAATGCTCCTTTGTTTGGGGATCTTTGCAATCCACCGCTTTTGATGAGCTCAAGTCTTTGCTTACTCATGCTCCGATTCTTGCTTTGCCCAACTTTGAAAAAGCTTTCGAGGTTCATTGTGATGCAAGTGGTACCGGAATTGGAGGAGTTTTGATGCAAGAAAAATGAGCCATTGCATATTTTAGTGAAAAACTCTCCGGTGCTCAACTTAACTATCCCATCTATGACAAAGAATTGTATGCTTTAGTGCGTGTGCTACATGTTTGGGAGCATTACCTTAGACCTCATTAGTTTGTCATCCATACCGATCATGAAACGCTTAAGTACTTGAAAGGTCAAAATAAGTTGAACAAGCGTCATGCTAAATGGAGTGAATTCATTGAATCTTTCCCCTATGTGATCAAGTACATTAAGGGTAAGGAAAATGTAGTTGCAGATGCACTTTCACGCATATGCATTCTTGTCACTAAACTTGAGTTGAATGTTATTGGCTTTGAGCACATAAAAGACTTGTATGCGAATGATCCTTATTTTGCTACTCCTTATGCTAAGTGTTTGACGCATACATCTTGGCAACAATATTACATCAAGGATGCTTATCTTATGAGAGCTAACAAACTTTGCATTCCCGAGTCTTCTCTTCGTTTGCTCCTTTTGCAAGAGGCTCATGGAGGCGGACTCATGGGACACTTTGGACGCGACAAGACATTCGCATGCTCTCCAAGAACTACTTTTGGCCCAAGATGTTCTGCGACGTTTCACGCTTCACCAACCGATGCTCTACATGTCGCAAAGCTAAGTCTAAAGCTCAGTCCCATGATCTTTACATGCCTCTTCCTATTCCTTATCAACCTTGGGAGGACATTAGCATGGATTTTGTACTTGGTTTGCCTAGAACTCAAAATGGCAAGGATTCCGTGTTTGTTGTTGTGGACCGATTTTCTAAGATGGACATTTCATTCCTTGCAACAAGATAAACAATGCTTCACATGTCGCCAATCTCTTTTGTAGGGAAATCTTGCGACTCCATGGAGTACCAAAGACAATTGTCTCCGACCACGACGTCAAGTTCTTGAGTTACTTTTGGAAGACGCTATGCGCCAAGCTCGGAATCAAGCTCTTGTTCTCATCCGCATACCATCCTCAAACCGACGGCCAAACGGAGGTGACAAACCATATGCTCTCCACTCTACTTCGCGTTTTGATCAAGAAGAACATCAAGTAGTGGGAGGAGTGTCTACCCATCACCGAGTACGCCTACAACCATGCAAGACATTCGACTACCGGCAAGTCACCCTTCGAGGTCGTCTATGGCTTCAACCCATTGTCCCCATTGGACATTCTACCTCTTCCTCTACAGGAGTGCACCAACCTCGACGCAAGTGCCCGCGCAAGCTACATCAAGAAGATGCATGAAGATACAAGGCACACCATCGAGCGCCAAGTACAACGACTCACGACCAAGCTCAACATCAAAAAGCAACCCATGATATTCAACATCGGAGATCTCATGTGGCTACACCTTCGCAAGGACCGCTTCCCCAACGAACGCAAGTCCAAACTTCTACCTCGAGCTGATGGACCCTTCAAGGTGCTAGCACGCTACAACAACAATGCTTACAAGACCGATCTCCCACGCGACAAGTACAACATGAGCGACATCTTCAATTTCACCGATCTCTTCCCGTACCATGGTGATGAGGATTTCGATCCAAGGTCGGATCTTTCACAAGGGGGGGGGGGAGATGATGCGGAGTATCCTACGGTCATCCCCATGGACCTACCATCGTCTCACCAAGCACCAAGAGGACCCATGACAAGAGCACGAGCTAGAGCTCTCCAGGCCGAGGTGACTTCTCTCCATAGTGATATCTCATATGATCCTCTCGAGACATGGCTACTACCTAAGTCCGGAATGTTGTGCATGATTAGGTACCAAGAGGACCCTCCCGACGATGCACATGAAGATGATCAAGCCACCAAGTCCACGGAAGAAGAGAACCATCAGAAGAAGGCAAGAACAGCTGCCAGGCACCGGACATCCGGCCATGGCCCCGGACATCCGGCCCCTGGAGATCTACACCACAGCCTGGAGTCTGCAGCAGAAGCTATAGGGCCCGGACATCTGGCGTCCAACCCCGACATCCGACCCTCCGCCCCAGAAATCCGGCCAACAGCCCGGACATCCGGACACGCCGTCCAGGGAGCACAGAAGGCTGCCCCGACAGCCCGGACATCCGGCCGTCACCCCGGACATCCGGCACCTCCCGAAGCCCCGGACATCCGATCCCTCCGCCCGGACATCCGGCTCCGTCCATCCAGAGAGCAGCAAGGCCAACTCCAATAGCCCGGACATCTGGCCAGACAGCACGGACATCCGGCCCCTCGTGAGCGCCTGGACATCCGGCCCGATGCCCGGACATCCGACCTTCCCTGTCTGCGAACAGTGTAAGGGCCGTGGCCCGTGTACCCCTTCACCCCCTAGACAATATATACTCCTCCTCCATCCTCGTTTTAGGGTCAGCATTATTTTAGCTCATTTGAGATAGAGCATTGCTCTTCTGTGTCGGATCTACTCCTAGTGAGGGACCACACCTCTTCGGAGAAGATCCACCCGGATTCAAGACCTCCATCCGGAGAAGACAATCAAGACCTCCTCACGGAGAAGAACGGTTACTCTTGTATCGTCCCTTGTTGACTTTGGATCTCGTGTTACTTTGTGCCTTGATGATCTAGCACTGGTGTGATCTTATTTGTGTCGGTTGAGTGTTTCTCCCCCTCGTGATTTCCCTCGTGTTCTTCCGCGCGTTCTTCGTGTTCCTCGTAGGGATCCTCTCCAAATGTGAAAGATCGGCCCCTAGGGTTACGCCCTACATCAGGGCGCCTCATAGGTGATGCCGCAGCTTCAACTAATAGTAGCTACCTCCAAGGCTGAGCACCCACTATTGGATCACCTTCTGCAGCAGCATGGCGACCTCTTCACCGATCCGCAGGGCCTTCTGCCAGCCCGGGCTTATGATCATTGTATTCACCTCCTGCCGGGCTCGGCACCAGTGACAGTTCGTACTTACCGCTATCCGCAGCTGCAGAAGGACGAGTTGGAGCGGCAGTGCGCACTAATGCTCGCCGTGGGCATCATCCAAATCTCCACATCACCGTTCACCGCACCGGTCCTCTTTGTCTGCAAGTTGGACGACACATGGCGCTTCTGCATCGACTACCGCACCCTTAATGCTCTGACACTTAAGGACAAGTTTCCCATTCCGGTGGTCGATGATCTCCTGGATGAGCTACATGGGGCGTGCTTCTTCACCAGGCTCGATCTCCGGTCAGGGTACCACCAGGTACGCATGCACCCAGACGACATCGCCAAGACGACGTTTCAGATTCATCACGACCACTTCAAGTTCTTGGTGATGCCCTTTGGCTTCTCCAACGCCCCGGTGACCTTCTAGGTTTGATGAACGACGTCCTCCGGCCCTACCTACGTTGGTTTGTGCTCATTTTATTTGATGACATTCTTATCTATAGCGCCTCATGGGCGGAGCACCTTCAGCACGTCGCCATCGTCTTCAACGAGCTTTGGTCTCACCATCTTCATCTTAAGCGCTCGAAGTGCTCATTCTGGACGCCGTCAGTCGCCTACCTCAGCCACATCATCTCGGCCGACGGGGTTGCTATGGATGCTGACAAGGTGGTGGCCGTCACAGCTTGGCCAGCGCCGCACTTCGCGGTTTTCTAGGCCTCTCGGGATACTACCAGAAGTTTATCCGGGAGTTCGGCCTCATCGTGTCACCACTCACGTGTTTGATGCGCTGTGACGCCTTTGCATGGGGCAACGAGGCAACGACGGCATTCGAGGCCCTCAAGGGGCCCCTCACGACGGGGCACGTTCTTCATATGCCGGATTTTGACCGCCTATTCGTGGTGGACTGTGTCGCCTCCGGTGCGGGGTTCGGTGACGTGCTTCATTAGGGCGATGGCTGATACGTCTCCATCATATCTACTTTTCCAAACACTTTTGCCCTTGTTTTGGACTCTAACTTGCATGATTTGAATGGAACTAACCCGGACTGACGCTGTTTTCAGCAGAATTGCCATGGTGTTATTTTTGTGCAGAAATAAAAGTTCTCGGAATGACCTAAAACTTCACGGAGATTATTTTTGGAATTTATAAAAAATACTGGCAAAAGACCAGGGAGCCCACACCCTATCCACGAGGGTGGGGGCGCGCCTACCCCCCTAGGCGCACCCCCTACCTCGTGGCCCCCTGAGGCTCCACCGACCTCAACTCCAACTCTATATATTCACGTCCGGGGAGAAAAAAATCAGAGAGAAGGATTCATCGCTTTTTACGATACGGAGCCGCCGCCAAGCCCTAATCTCTGTTGGGAGGGCTGATCTGGAGTCCGTTCGGGGCTCCGGAGAGGGGAATCTGTTGCCGTCATCATCATCAAACATCCTCCATCACCAATTTCATGACGCTCACCGCCGTGCGTGAGTAATTGCATCGTAGGCTTGCTGGACGGTGATGGGTTGGATGAGATTTACCATGTAATCGAGTTAGTTTTGTTAGGGTTTGATCCCTAGTATCCATTATGTTCTAAGATTGATGTTGCTATGACTTTGCTATGCTTAATGCTTGTCACTAGGGCCCGAGTGCCATGATTTCAGATCTGAACCTATTATGTTTTCATGAATATATGTGAGTTCCTGATCCTATCTTGCAAGTCAATAGTCGCCTACTATGTGTTATGATCCGGTAACCCCGAAGTGACAATAATCGGGACTACTCCCGGTGATGACCGTAGTTTGAGGAGTTCATGTATTCACCAATTGTTAATACTTTGGTCCGGTACTCCATTAAAAGGAGGCCTTAATATCCCTTAGTTTCCAATAGGACCCCGCTGCCACGGGAGGGTAGGACAAAAGATGTCATGCAAGTTCTTTTCCATAAGCATGTATGACTATATTCAGAATACATGCCTACATTACATTGATGAACTGGATCTAGTTCTGTGTCACCCTATGTTATAATTGTTGCATGAGGAATCACATCCGACATAATTATCCATCATTGATCCAGTGCCTACGAGCTTTTCACATATTGATCTTTGCTTAGTTACTTTACCGTTGCCACTGTTACAATTACTACAAAATTATTACTGTTACTTTTTCCACTGTTACCGTTACTTCCATATTACTTGCTACTAAATACTTTGCTGCAGATATTAAGTCTTTCAGGTGTGGTTGAATTGACAACTCAAGTGCTAATACTTGAGAATATTCTTGGGCTCCCCTTGTGTCGAATCAATAAATTTGGGTTGAATACTCTACCCTCAAAAACTGTTGGGATCCCCTATACTTGTGGGTTATCAAGACTATTTTATGGCGCCGTTGCCAGGGAACATAGCTCTATTCTTTGAGTCACTTGGGATTTATACCTGCTGATCACTATGAGGAACTTGAAAGACAAGAAAACCAAGATTTATCCCTCAACTATGAGGGGAGGTAATGAACTGCCATCTAGCTCTACACTTGATTCTCCTTTTGTTTTGAGTAAACTTGCGACACCTAAACCTGCTTTTGCTATTAATTCTGATATGTCGCATGTTATTGATGATGCCACTTCTGCTATGCGTGATGCTTATGATGAAACTACTTCTATGCTTGATAATACTGTGCCAATAGGTGAATTTCTTGATGAACAACTTGCTAGGGCTAGAGAGAATGAAATTATTGAAACTGATAATACTGATGAAAGTGATGATGAAGATTCTCCCCCTAGATATGAATTGCCTATTGTGCCTGAGGGTTATGTTATGGATGAAGAAACTGCTAGAGATTTTCTTGCTTGCAATGATAGATATGATCTTAAGAAATTATTAGCTAAGCTGAAAGAAAAGTCTTTGAATGCTACAATGAAATATGACACTGCTTTTTCTACTTCACCTATCTACATTACTGATAAGGATTATGATTTCTCTGTCGATCCTGAGATAATTACTTTGGTTGAATCTGATCCTTTTTGTGGCTATGAATCTGAAACTGTTGTGGCACATCTTACTAAATTGAATGATATAGCCACCCTATTCACTCATGAGGAAAAATTCGTTACTACTATATCCTTAAGCTATTTACATTCTCACTAAAGGGTGATGCTAAACACATGGTTTAATTCTCTTGATCCTGGTTGTGTGCGTAGTCCCTAGGATATGATTTTTACTTCTCTGCTAAATATTTCCCCGCTCATAAGAAACAAGCTGCCTTAAGGGAAATATATAATTTTGTGCAAATTGAAGAAGAGAGTCTCCCACAAGCTTGGGGGAGGCTTCTCCAATTACTTAATGCTTTGCCTGATCATCCTCTCAAGAAAAATGAAATACTCGATATCTTTTATAATGGACTAACCGATGCTTCCAGAGACCACCTAGATAGTTGTGCTAGTTGTGTTTTCAGGGAAAGAACTGTTGATCAAGCTGAATTGTTATTGAATAATATGTTGACTAATGAAAACAATTGGACACTTCCTGAACCAACTCCTAAGCCAACTCCGAAGAAAAGGGGTATTCCATTTCTCAGTCCTGAAGATATGTAAGAGGCAAAGAAATCTATGAAAGAAAAAGGTATTAAAGCTGAAGATGTTAAGAATTTACCGCATATTGAAGAAATACATGGTCTTGATAACCCGACACAGGTAGTAAAGGTAAATTCTCTCTATAGATTTGATGAAGGTGATATTCCTTGTAATAAGTCTGCTAGCCAATGCTTGGATGAGTTTGATAATTTTATTGTTAAACAAGAAAACTTCAATGCTTATGTTGGGAGACAATTGGAAAGAAATTCTTATATGATTGAACACTTGAGTGATTATATGTATAGAGTTAAAGGTGAACTTAAACTTATTAGTAAACAGGCTTCCATGGTTACCAGTCAAGCAGAACAAGTGCTTAAAGCACAAAATGATTTCCTCAATGAATTAAATAATAAGAAAAATGATAATTTTGTTAGAGTTGTGACTAGAGGTGGTAGAATGACTCAGGAACCTTTGTATTCCGAGGGCCGCCCTAAGAGAATTGAGCAAGATTCTTAGAGAAATAATGTTGATGCATCTAGTACTTCTAAAAAGAAGAAGAAAAATGATAGGACTTTGCATGCTTCTAGTGAACCTGTTGTTGACACACCTGAGAATCCCAATGATATTTCTATTTCTGATGCTGAAACACAATCTGGTAATGAACATGAACCCAGTGATGATGTTAATGATGATGTTCATGTTGATGCTCAACCTAGCAATAATAATGATGTAGAGGTTGAACCTGTTGTTGATCTTGATAACCCATAATCAAAGAATCAACATTATGATAAGAGAGACTTTGTTGCTAGGAAGCACGGTAAAGAAAGAGAACCATGGGTTCAGAAACCCATGCCTTTTCCTCCTAAAACATCCAAGAAAAAGGATGATGAGGATTTGAGTGCTTTGCTGAAATGATTAGACCTATCTTTTTGCGTATGCGTTTGACTGATATGCTTAAAATGAATCCTTATGCTAAGTACATGAAATATATTGTACGAATAAAAGAAAGACACCGGAAGCTGAAATTTCCACCATGCTTGCTAATTATACTTTTAAGGGTGAAATACCAAAGAAGCTAGGAGATCCATGAGTACCAACTATACCATGCTCCATTAAAAGAAACTATGTTAAAACTGCTTTATGTGATCTTGGAGCCGGTGTTAGTGTTATGCACTACAAAAAAAATACACTTCCGTGATGATACATGTTTGTCACAGTAGGTCGCGTTTTTTATCATGCATGTACATCCATGACAAATTTATGACATAATCAAGATAGTCATACTTGTGCTGTCGTAGAAGTGTTCCATGACATTACCAAAATTATCATCACGGAAGTGTCCACTTCCATGACGATAAATCGCGCGTCACAGAAGTGCTTTCGTCAAGGGTGACCGACACGTGGCATCCACCGTAACGGAACTCCGTTAAGCTATCAGGTCGGGTTTTGGATCCAATAACCCGTTAACAGCCCCGACCAATGGGGATTTTCCACGTGTAAAATCATCATTGGCTGGAGGAGACACGTGTCAGGTCTATGTTGGCACAGGTGTCACTCATCCAATGGGTGAGACGCGCCTATGATATGTTGACACGTGGACCGACCCATCAAGTTTAAATGGGTCGGCCCAACTAAAGGCCCACAAGATTTGTGGACCATAATGGGCCGGCCTAGCTAAAGGCCCACGAGATTTTGCGGACCATAATGGGCTGGCCCAGCTAAATCCCCACAAGATTTTGCGGGCCATAATGGGCCGGCCCAGGTAAAGGCCCACAACATTTTTGTGTGCCATAATGGGACGGCCCAGGTAAAGGCCCACAAGATTCTTGTGGACCATAATGGGCCGGCCCAGCTAAAAGCCCACAAGATTTCACCGACATTAATGGGCCGGCCCAGCTGTAGGCCCATAAGATTTTGAGGACCCTAGTAGGCCGGCCCATTAACTGGCTGCCATGTTTTGGGCCAAATGCCGACCCATATTTGATCCGGTCCATTAATGGCCTGCCATGTTCTGGGCCTAATAATGGACCATATGAGATCCGTCCCGTTAAAAGCCTACCACGTTCTGGGCCAAATTACGGCCCAGATCAGGTCTGGCCCTTTAAGAGGCTTTGGGCTCAATTATGGCCCATATCAGATTAGGCCCGTCAACTGGACGCTTGGCTTTTTGGCCCACTTGCTAAAGGCCCACTTAGTAATTTGGCCCGATATTAGTTTCGGCCTATTAAGGGCCCGTTTAACATTTCGGCCCTATATTAATTTCGGCCTGTTAAAAGCCCGTCATATAGTTGGGCCTAACTAAGGCCCGGTTTGCATCCGGCCTGCTCGCAGCCGATATTTGATTGGGACAATCAAGGACCGAGACAATTTTGGCCTATTAAAAGCCCGTGTTTTGATTCGCACAATCATGGGCCGGGGTCCATTTCGGCTACTACCGAACCGTGAGCTGTTCGGCACGTTTCAGGCCCAACCTACATCGTGATTGCCCGATGGCCCGATTATGTATTGTAATTTTACGGTTTGGCCGGTTTACTGCGAAGACAGGATATATACATAGTAAAATAACTGCAGCATCGTGAATAAGAAAAAACCTAGACTATACAATAAAGAAATTACGACATATTACATCCATTGGGCATCAAAGTTCGCCACTACAATAATAAAGCACAAGCAGACATCAGATTACATACACTGGGCATCAAAGATCGCCACCAGTGCAAATAAACACACCGACAAAATAATATACAAAACCGACAGCACTTCAATAGAGTTCAAGAAAGGTTAGCCCTGCTGGGGAGCTGCAGCGCAAGCAGCTGAGCAAGATGATGAGACTATGCTTGTTCAACACTTATATCTTCCTCACTCTGAAAGATAAACAAGCAGACAAATGACAGGTTTTTCACATAAAAGTATTAGTGCTGACAATTCATCACATTTCTTACTGATGAATAAAGTGACACAGTTTAAAATTGCATTAACACAATATGGTATTGTTCAGGTCAAGACATGGCAGGAAATGACATTGTGAAGGAGTTGGCAGCTTCACGACACCACTGGATTATAGATCAAGAACTCATAAGTATCAATGGTTAGTGTGCTGTCAATTTATCCCATTTCAGATTGGCAAATAAAGAGACAGTTTAAATAATAGTAGAATGATATGACATTGTTCATAGTTAAGACATTGCAGAATATGACATTGTGCTGTAGTGGGTAGGTTCACCACACCACTGGATTACGGATGAAGAATAGAAGCATACATGCAATGCAAAAGAAGATCACTTGCTCTGTATAGTTTAATTTACATGGTATGAAGAAGGAACTTGGTTGTACAACTGAAAATTTAAATTGAGAAGGACAACCTTTTGTTTATGAACTACATAATAAGCTTTAAACATGCAATTTGATGCAAACACCAAAAATAAACAGCTGTTGCAGTCATGCCTAACCAAATATATACAAAAAAGTTTGAAGGCTTGAGAAGGACAAACTTACATTATTGGTGAAGACAGGCTCTATAAAGGACTTGTCCATGCTGATGGGGGGGGGCAATTTAAGAAGTTTACCACAGAATCTTCTTCATAAGCATTGCCTTTATTCTACATTTTGTTAAGAGTAAATATAGATGTGATAATATAAAAAAATGGAGAATATTTAAGATAAGATGAAGAGTGATGCTAATAACCAAGTAGCTATAAATGTAAGTGTAGCGATACAGGCAAAAGGTATAGCCAAGAGCAATGCACAACTAAACTTCTTCAGTACCAACGTTATGGTAAGAGTAAATATAGATCTGATGTGCAGAAAATGGAGGGCAAAGGAAAATAAGCTGCAGAGTCATGGTACATGAACAACTACCTGTCATTATAAGTACACTGATAAAGGACATCATGTACTTAGAAGAACAATGCAGAGCTAAAAAAGAACATTGGCATTGGATATATTCTACACTAATGTAACCATTCATACAGATCAGATAATTTGGAGCAAACAATTGATAAGCAAGCTATCATGCATACTGCTGTCACGGAATGAACCAGGTATGTATGCAAGTACAGTGATATAGGACAAGAGGTACTAACAAGAGCAAAGCAGCGGGCAACATATTTGCGATATCCTGTCATTCTTTTCAAACTGGAATTCTTCTTCGAGCAGGTTTCCTGCAAAAAAGATGCGTAAGGCACATGCGAAAAAGTAGAAGTTCAAATTGTCATGTGATTTCATAGACAGTACCTCATCCTGGGAACGAGACCAGTGCATAACAAGGTTTTTCCATTCAATGTCTTCTAAATTTAGCACAGGAGACTTCGCCAGAAATTCGTTTATAGACTTGCCATCAAAGTGTGATTTCCTCAGGTAACACCGATACTGCTGCAATGCTTCCTTGAAAAGCACAAGCAAGCTTTGCTCATCATGACTATCCAGATTGACCCTCGCCTAGTTACAACAATGTAATGTAAATCATTGATGTGTTCAATCAGCAGAAAACAGGAAAATAATAACCATAAATAATAGCACTTACACGTAGGTTGGACAGGAAGATGTGAAAATGGTGTTTGTCTTCACTATAATCTTCCCATGATGGGAATATACGCACGTAGTCCCTAACAACATTGAAAGCATTGTCTTTTAAACTGGGAATAAATGGAGTGGGGTTCCAATCTACAGGAATTGGCCGTCTCTGCAGTTGGGATAGGTCTTTGGCCGGTGGACTTGCTGTACTTTTTGCTGGAGTGGGATTTTTCTGTGGTACGGCTGATGCTATGACAAATGAAATCGGTATACCTTTTGCTGGAGTGCAGGTCTGATGTCTACTACACAACCTTCTTCTTGTAGATGTTGTTGGGCCTGCAAGTGCACAGGTTTGTAGGACAGTAGCAAATTTCCCTCAAGTGGATGACCTAAGGTTTATCAATCCGTAGGAGGCGTAGGATGAAGATGGTCTCTCTCAAACAACCCTGCAACCAAATAACAAAGAGTCTCTTGTGTCCCCAACACATCCAATACAATGGTAAATTGTATAGGTGCACTAGTTCGGCGAAGAGATGGTGATACAAGTGCAAAATCGATAGTAGATAAAGGTTTTTGTAATCTGAAATTATAAAAACAGCAAGGTAGCGAGCGATAAAAGTGAGCGTAAACGGTATTGCAATGATAGGAAACAAGGCCTAGGGTTCATACTTTCACTAGTGCAAGTTCTCTCAACAATAATAACATAGATAGAACATAAGACAAGCCCTCAACATGCAACAAAGAGTCACTCCAAAGCCTCTAATAGCGGAGAACAAATGTAGAGATTATGGTAGGGTACGAAACCACCTCAAAGTTATTCGTTTGGATCGATCTATAAAAGAGTTCGTACTAGAATAACACCTTAAGACACAAATCAACCAAAACCCTAATGTCACCTAGATACTCCATTGTCACCTCAAGTATCCGTGGGCATGATTACACGATATGCATCACACAATCTCAGATTCATCCAACCAACATAAAAGTACTTCAAAGAATGCCCCAAAGTTTCTACCGGAGAGTCAAGAACGTGTGCCAGCCCCTATGCATAGGTTCCCAATGTCACGAAACCCGCAAGTTGATCACCAAAACATACATCAAGTGGCACATGATATCCCATTGTCACCATAGATAATCACGACAAGACATACATCAAGTGTTCTCATAAAAGACTCAATCCGATAAGATAACTTCAAAGGGGAAACTCAATTCATCACAAAAGAGTAGAGGGGGAGAAACATCATAAGATCCAACTGCAATAGCAAAGCTCGGGATACATCAAGATCGTGCCATAGAGGGAACACGAGAGAGAACAGGAGAGAGAACACAAGAGAGAGAGATCAAACACATAGCTACTGGTACATACCCTCAGCCCCAAGGGTGAACTACTCCCTCCTCGTCATGGATAGCGCCGAGATGATGAAGATGGCCACCGGTGATGGGATCCCCCTCCGATAGGGTGCTGGAACAGGGTCCCGATTGGTTTTTGGTGGCTACAGAGGCTTGCGGTGGCAGAACTCCTGATCTATGTTCTGTTCTGGAAGTTTTAGGATACGTAGGTATATATGGGTGCAGGGGGTACGTCGGTGGACCTCCGGGGTCCTCACGAGGTAGGGGGTGTGCCCAGGGGGGCGCCCCCACCCTCATGGGCAGCTCAGGACTCCCCTGACGTGCACTCCAAGTCCATCAGGTTGCTTTCCTTCCAAAAATAACTTCTCCAGTTGATTTCGTTTTGTTTTGACTTCGTCTGATATTCCTTTTCCTCGAAACACTGAAATAGGCATAAAACAGCAAATCTGGGCTGGGCCTCCGGTTAATAGGTTAGTCCCAAAAATAATATAAAAGTGAATAATAAAGCCCAATATTGCCTAAAACAATAGATAATGTAGCATGGAGCAATCAAAAATTATAGATACGTTGGAGACGTATCAGGCATCCCCAAGCTTAATTCCTGCTCGTCCTCGAGTAGGTAAATGATAAAAAAGAATTTTTGATGTGGAGTGACACTTTGGCATAATTTCAATATAAATCTTCTTAATTGTGATATGAATATTCTGATCCAAAAGATTCAAGACAAAAGTTCATATTGACACAAAAATAATAATACTTCAAGCATACTAATCAAAGCAATCATGTCTTCTCAAACTAACATGGCAAAGAAAGTTCATCCCTACAAAATCATATAGTTAGGCTATGCTTCATTTTCGTCACACAAAGATGTTCCCAACTTCTATACCCCCGATGACAAGCCAAGCAATTGTTTCATACTTAAATAATCTCAAACTCTTTTAACTTTCACGCAATACATGAGCGTGAGCCATGGATATAACACTATGGGTGGAATAGAGTATGATGATGGGGATTGTGTGGAGAAGACAAAAAGGAGAAAGTCTCACATTGACGAGGATAATCAACGGGCTATGGAGATGCCCATTAATTGATGTCAACATGAGGAGTAGGGATTGCCATGCAACGGATGCACTAGAGCTATGAATGCTCAACAAAAGAAAACTAGTGGGTGTGCATCCAACTTGCTTGCTCACGAAGACCTAGGGCATTTGAGGAAGCCCATCGTAGGAATATACAAGCCAAGTTCTATAATGGAAAAAATTCCCACTAGTATAAAAAGACAACTTATGAGACTCACTACATGAAGAACAAGGTGCTACTTTGAAGCACAAGTGTGGAAAAGAGATAGTAGCATTGCCCTTTTTTCTTTTCTTTTTTTTCTTTTTTTCTTTTTCCTTTTTTTGGGCCTTTCCTTTTTTTCTTTTGGCCTTTTTTCCTTTTTTTACTTTTTTCTTTTCTTTGGGCAATGCTCTAATAATGATGATCATCACACTTCTATTGATTACAACATAAGGATTACAACTCGAAACTTAGAACAAGATATGACACTATATGAATGCCTCCAGTGGTGTACCGGGATGGTGCAATGAATCAAGAGTGACATGTATGAAAAATAATGCATGGTGGCTTTGCCACAAATACGATGGCAATATGACAAAAGTAATGTATGTCATGATGATGATGATGGAAGTTGCATGGCAATATATCTCGGAATGGCTATGGAAATGCCAAACTAGGTAGGTATGGTGGCTGTTTTGAGGAATATATAAGGAGATTTATGTGTGATAGAGTGTATCATATCACGGGGTTTGGATGCACTGGCGAAGTTTGCACCAACTCTCAAGGTGAGAAAGGGCAATGCACGGTACCGAAGAGGCTAGCAAAGGCGGAAAGGTAAAAGTGCGTATAATCCATGGACTCAACATTAGTCAAAAGAACTCATATACTTATTGCAAAAATTTAGAAGTCATCAAAAATCAAGTACTACGCGCATGCTCCTAGGGGGATAGATTGGTAGGAAAATACCATCGCTCGTCCCCGACCGCCACTCATAAGGATGCACAAGCCAGGTACACTTCATGTTTCAAATTTGTTACACAACTTTAACCATACGTGCATGCTATGGGACTTACAAACTTCAACACAAGCATTTCTCAAATTCACAATCACCCAACTAGCACGACTTTGATATTATCACCTCCATATCTCCAAACAATTATCAAGCATCAAACTTATATTAGTATTCAATTCACTCAAAAGAAAGTTTCACATATCTTGAACACTAAGTATATTAACATTAAGCAAACTACCATGCTATTAATGACTCTCAAAATAATCTAAGTGAAGCATGAGAGATCAATAGTTTCTTTAAAACTAATCCACCACCGTGCTCTAAAAGATCTAAGTGAAGCACTAGAGCAAAAATTATCACGCTCAAAAGATATAAGTGAAGCACTATGAGCAAAACTATCAAGCTCAAAAGATATAAGTGAAGCACAATGAGTAGTCGAATAATTATGCAAATAAACGAAGGCTCTCTCTCATTAAAGGATTTCAGATCTTGGTATATTTTTCAAACAGCAAGCAAAGCTAAAGAAAACTACAATGCAAGGATAGCACAACTCATGTGAAGAAGAAAAAACTTAGGCTCAACCGATACTAACCGATAGTTGTTGAAGAAGAAAGGTGGGATGCCTACCAGGGCATCCCCAAGCTTAGATGATTGAGACTTCTTGAAATATTATCTTGGGGTGTCCTGGGCATCCCCAAGCTTGAGCTTTTGTGTCTCCTTAATTCCTCTCATATCATGGTTTCTCTTTTTATCAAAACCTTCATTCACAACAAACTCAACAAGAACTCGTGAGATAGGTTAGTATAAACCAATGCAAAACCTTATCATTTTCTACTGTAACAAATAACTTAAATAATTATTCAACATTGCATACTAAATGCCTCTGTATATTTAATACTCCTATCCTCAAATAGAATCATTAAACAAGCAAACATACGCAAACAATGCAACCATAACAGCAATCTGCCAAAACAGTACAGTCTGTAAAGAATGCAAGACTAACAATACTTCCCTGACCCCAAAAATTATGAACTAAAATTCCCACTGTAATAAATTTATCAGAGCTTAATATGCAAACATATTGAATGTTATACAATGCTCTGACATTTCTAGGGAATTTTTGCAACAGCGGTAAACTTTCTGTTGTCAAACAGCGACATGTAAACTAGCAAAATAAGCATGGCAAAGGCTATCCTTGACTTTTTTATTGAAACTAAAGAAGAAAAATACTATTCTAACTAACAGCAAACAAACACTAACAAAATAAAATGATGCTCCAAGCAAAACACATATCATGTGGCGAATAAAAATATAGCTCCAAGTAAAGTTACCGATGAACAAAGACGAAAGAGGGGATGCCTTCTGGGGCATCCCCAAGCTTAGGCTCTTGGTTGTCCTTGAATATTACCTTGGGGTGCCTTGGGCATCCCCAAGGTTAGGCTCTTGCCACTCCTTATTCCATAGTCCATCGAATCTTTACCCAAAACTTGAAAACTTCAACCACACAAAACTCAAAACAAAACTCGTAAGCTCCGTTAGTATAAGAAAATAAAAAAACCACTTAGGTACTGTAATGAACTCATTCTAAATTCATATTGGTGTAATATCTACTGTATTCTAACTTCTCTATGGTTCATACCACTTAATACTAGCCATAGATGCAACAAAATAAGCAAACAACACAAAGAAAACAGAATCTGTCAAAAACAGAATAGTCTGTAGTAATCTATATCAAACGTATACTTCTGGAACCCCAAAAATTATGAAATAAACTTACGTACCTGAGAAATTTGTCTATTAATCATATGAAAAAAGAATCAACCTAAAAGCACTCTCCAGTAAAAAATGGCAGCTAATCTCATGAGCGCTAAAGTTTCTGTTTTTCACAGCAAGATCACATAAACTTCACCCAAGTCTTCCCAAAGGTTCTACTTGGAACTTTATTGAAACAAAAGCTATAAAACATGATTACTACAGTATCATAATCATGTGTACACAAAAAAACAGTAAGGATAAATATTGGGTTGTCTCCCAACAATCGCTTTCCTTTAATGCCTTTTTAGCTAGGCATGATGATGACAATGATGCTCACATAAATGATAAGAATTGAAGTATAAAGGGAGCATCATGAAGCATATGACTAGCACATTTAAGTCTAACCCACTTCCTATGCATAGGGATTTTGTGAGAAACAAATTATGGGAACAATAATCAACTAGCATAGGAAGGCAAAACAAGCATAACTTCAAAACTTTAAGCACATAGAGAGGAAACTTGACATTATTGCGATTCCTACAAGCATATGTTCCGCTCTCATAATAATTTTCAGTAGAATCATGAATGAATTCAACAATATAAACAGCACCTAAAGCATTCTTTTCATGATCTACAAGCATAGAAAATTTACTACTCTCAACATAAGCAAATTTCTTCTCATGAATAGTAGTGGGAGCAAACTCAACAAAATAACTATCATGTGATTGAAAATTAAGATCAAGATGACACGTTTCATGGTTATCATTATTCTTTAAAGCATACGTTGTCATCACAATAATCATCATAGGTAGGAGGCATGCTTTCATCATAGTAAATTTGCTCATCAAAGCTTGGGGGACAAAAAATATCATATTCATCAAACATAGCTTCCCCAAGCTTGTGGCTTTGCATATCATTAGCATCATGGATATTCAAGGAATTCATACTAACAACATTGCAATCATGCTCATCATTCACATATTTCATGCCAAGAATTCTATGTAATTCTTCTTCTAGCACTTGAGCACAATTATCCTTTCCATCATACTCACGAAAGATATTAAAAAGATGAAGCGTATGAGACAAAATCAATTTCATTTTTTGGTAGTTTTCTTTTATAAACTAAACTAGTGATAAAACAAGAAACAAAAAGATTCGATTGCAAGATCTAAAGATATACCTTCAAGCGCTAACCTCCCCAGCAACAGCGCCAGAAAAGAGCTTGATGTCTACTACACAACCTTCTTCTTGTAGACGTTGTTGGGCCTTCAAGTGCACATGTTTGTAGGACAGTAGCAAATTTCCCTCAAGTGGATGACCTAAGGTTTATCAATCCGTAGGAGGCGTAGGATGAAGATGGTCTCTCTCAAACAATCCTGCAACCAAATAACAAAGAGTCTCTTGTGTCCCCAACACACCCAATACAATGGTAAATTGTATAGGTGCACTAGTTCGGCGAAGAGATGGTGATACAAGTGCAAAATAGATAGTAGATAAAGGTTTTTGTAACCTGAAATTATAAAAACAGCAAGGTAGCGAGCGATAAAAGTGAGCGTAAACGGTATTGCAATGATAGGAAACAAGGCCTAGGGTTCATACTTTCACTAGTGCAAGTTCTCTCAACAATAATAACATACTTAGAACATATGACAAGCCCTCAACATGCAACAAAGAGTTACTCCAAAGCCACTAATAGCGGAGAACAAACATAGATATTATGGTAGGGTATGAAACCACCTCAAAGTTATTCGTTCGGATCGATCTATAAAAGAGTTCGTACTAGAATAACACCTTAAGACACAAATCAACCAAAACCCTAATGTCACCTAGATACTCCATTGTCACCTCAAGTATCCGTGGGCATGATTATACGATATGCATCACACAATCTCAGATTCATCAAACCAACATAAAAGTACTTCAAAGAATGCCCCATAGTTTCTACCGGAGAGTCAAGAACGTGTGCCAACCCCTATGCATAGGTTCCCAATGTCACGAAACCCGCAAGTTGATCACCAAAACATACATCAAGTGGCACATGATATCCCATTGTCACCACAGATAATCACGGCAATACATACATCAAGTGTTCTCATAAAAGACTCAATCCGATAAGATAACTTCAAAGGGGAAACTCAATTCATCACAAGAGAGTAGAGGGGGAGAAACATCATAAGATCCAACTACAATAGCAAAGCTCGGGATACATCAAGATCGTGCCATAGAGGGAACACGAGAGAGAACACGAGAGAGAGAGAGAGAGAGATCAAACACATAGCTACTGGTACATACCCTCAGCCCCGAGGGTGAACTACTCCCTCCTCGTCATGGATAGCGCCGAGATGATGAAGATGGCCATCGGTGATGGGATCCCCCTCCGGCAGGGTGCCGGAACAGGGTCCTGATTGGTTTTTGGTGGCTACAGAGGCTTGCGGCAGCAGAACTCCCGATCTATCTTCTGTTCTAGAAGTTTTAGGGTACATAGGTATATATGGGTGCAGGGGGTACGTCGGTGGACCTCCGGGGTGCTCACGAGGTAGGGGGCGCGCCCAGGGGGGGTGCCCCCCACCCTCTTGGGCAGCTTAGGACTCCCCTGACATGCACTCCAAGTCCATCAGGTTGCTTTCCTTCCAAAAATAACTTCTCCAGTTGATTTCGTTCCGTTTTGACTTCGTCTGATATTCCTTTTCCTCGAAACACTGAAATAGGCATAAAACAGCAAATCTGGGCTGGGCCTCAGGTTAATAGGTTAGTCCCAAAAATAATATAAAAGTGGGTAATAAAGCCCAATATTGCCTAAAACAGTAGATAAAGTAGCATGGAGCAATCAAAAATCATAGATACATTGGAGACGTATCAAGGTCCTGTGTGGTGGGGCTAGTGGTGTGGCCAGTGAAGTATGCGTACAGTCTTCTGGAGTCGGTCCTACGTTTTGTGTGACTGGTTGTACAGCCAATATAAGTGGGGTGCTGTCTGATTTCTCTGGCACCACCATGTTTTTCAAGGACTTCGCTGGTGCTCCTTCAGGTTCGGCAATCACCCTCTTCCTTTTTGATGGCTGATGCACAAGAACAGCATTTGAGTGGAAAAACATGGTATGATGACAGATGGAATATGTATTGATAATGGATGGGCATGGCATCTCGACATATATGATGAGTAAACTAAGTAGATGGCGGTGCAACAAAGTAGAACAAATGCAAGACAACATATGCAAGATACCCGCAATCAATAAAACCTTGCCAAATTAGAACAGGCACCTTGATGGGTGAACAGGACAGGCCATCTGCCTTTGATTCCTCGAGGTTAGAATAGTCATTAGGATCATATTTTGAACAAGAATCAATAGGTGGGGAGCGTATGAGTTTCATTGCATCCAGAATGGCACTCAATGCCTTGGTGCCAATTTTGTAAGTCATTGCAGTGTTTAGCTTCAAGAGTGCACTGCTGCTAGTGCGACACAAAGCAGCTACACATATCATAGTGTAGGTATAACGGGGAAAACCGTAAGCATCAGAGTAAAATCAGCAAAGTGGAACTTACTAGAATATATGTGCTAGTACTGCCGGTACGGCTAGAAAGGCTTCAGATACCAGTTCTCTTCAACTGAAGGTGCGGTACTGTTAATATCAGTGTAACTCTCAAAGACGACACAACTCCCCACATTTCCTTGCTATTCTTATAAGATTCAAGTGGGAAGGTGACTACAAATCCTATTCCTATGTTTACAAAATCCTACGAATCAAAGAGGCTCAAGTGTCCATCACAACCGACCGTATAGACCTCTACACTGCAAATGTCCCTGCTCATCTTCAGTACAAGGAACATACTGTACTACTATCATACTCCCTCCGTTCCAAAATATAAGTCTTGGTAGAGATTTCCACTATGGATCACATACAGATGTATCCAGATACATTTTAGAGTTTCGATTCACTCATTTTGCTCCATATGTAGTCCATGGTGGAATCTATACAAAGACTTGTATTTAGGAACGGAGAGAGTACATACTAAAGAAGAACGGAAGAGGAACATGGTAAAGAAGAGCAAGCAGATTTTGGATAATAAAATGTTGGTTGCGCAGTGCCCACACATGATGAACCAGAGCGCATTAAGAATGCAACTCCCAGTTGTCTCTCGACCATTTCAGGCGGTTGGATGAAGATCCTACGTCTCCTAACCCTTCTTCTTCCTTGTCTCTGATTCTTGCCATACAGAACACCACACGGGCCGCCGGCTGGACCACCGGACCCCACCGCCTGCGTTCCTCCGCCACCCCCACCCCCACCCCCGCCCCAACCCCCACCCGCGTCGAGTTTTCTTCATTCGGCGAGGCCCCACAACCACCCGAGCCCCTTCGATCACACCGGCGAACTCCAGCGAGCTCTGAAAAATCGAATGACCCAATTTTGAAATTTAGTCTACTATGATTTAACTAGTGTGGAATATAAAAGGGGAAAACCATAAGCATTGGGAGTACAGTGTTGAGCGTGTCACGGCGGATCTGAAGGTGCAAACCGGACAAAGGCAACTTCGCAACCAACACAAGAACTCAGAGTAAAGCAGTGGCAATCTATTTTCTTGCTGCGATAAATAAGTTGAGCAGATATGAAAGAGTACCGCCTCTGGTGCGGCACCGTGTATGCATCTGCTGAGAATTTGACGGTGTTGCGGTAACGATGGCTGTCCGCAGCGTGGAAGCAGATCTAGGAGGGTAGACGGTGGCAGCAGGGCGCGGTGGACCAGACGGTCGTAGGAGTGGCACCGGCAAGGTCGACGATGGCGGGGATGAAGCGAGAGGACGGGATGCAAGGATCCCGGTCCGAAGCCATGGATGAGAGAGGTCGATCTCATGTAATGGACGGTGGCGTCGGGGTATCAGCTCCGACATGGTGCAGGAGGATGGCGGTGGATGGGGTGGCGGACGGCAGCGGACGGAGGAGGGTGGGGTGGAGAGGGTGTTTTGGCGCCCACGGAGTACGAATGGGGAAAAGGGAGGTAGAGAGGAAGGGGAGAACCATGTATTCAGGGTGCTCTTGTCTCAAATGCGAGGAAATTTACAAACTTAGACCCCGTTTCAAATTTCTACTACATCACAGCAACATTAGTCGGTTGGGGATAGGACGGTAATGTCGCATACACCGAATATTTCCCGACGAGAGTTTGTTTTTGGCGCCCACCGTGTATGAATATGAATCGGGAGGGAGTCGATTTCGACCAAGGACACACTGTGTTTTGGCACCCACCGTGTATGAATCTGGGTGAGAGGCGATTTCGTCACGTTTGGGTGAAATTACAAACCTACCCCTATCGAAACCTATAGAAATCCAGCAGATAGGCTTTGCATGGCAGGGATAGGCAATAGTAATTTCCATCTCGCAGATTTTGGTTTCGGGCGGTTACTGCGACTTTCCCCGCTTCGTTCAAATTTTGCATAGTGCACGTTTACCGTGCCAACTCAATTCGAATCCCATTTGTATTCTATTTTTTTTCGGGCGGGATCCATTTTCAATTGGAATTACATTCTATATACATCATTTTTTTATATATACTTTCAAAAGCACAACAAAGAATTCTGCTCCTTTATATGTATAATATGATTTACAAATACAACGATCTCAAAATCTTAAGGTTGAATTCAATTTTTTAACCAAATTATGTTCTACTAAAATGTATGGATCAGTAATATCTACATATTAAATAACATAGATGTGCGTGAATTCATATGAGTATGCATGTTTGATAGATCAATTTTGTTCGAGTATGGATTACATGTATCATCATCTCGAATTCAAATATTTGAATCCCTTTTTTGTTCACTCCTTTCATGCCCATCTCTCTCGCATGCATGCTCCTTCAGGTAGCTATCACTCTCTTTTCTCCAACTCACCCGCATGCTCACTTCATGTTTCTCCTATCCCCGCAAACATGGTCTCTCGATGTCTCCCTTGAAGTGTCACACTCTCCCTATCATTATACAATACACAGTTTTCATTATCTCTCACGTCTCTACTGTTCTCTGGTATCACTCGGTACCTAAGCTTTCTTTTTCACCGCCACACACACAGTCTCCACTCGTCTTTCACTTTGTCTTTCTCTCTATGGGATTCTCTCACACACCCTATATGTCTGTACATATGACCCATACCACTAAAATTACTCTCTCTCTCTATCTCTCTCTCTCGTGTAGACACAACATTTGTTGCGGTCTCCTTTTCGTCTCCAACCCAGACTGACATTATTCATTTGTTTACCAATCAGACAACCCCCCCTCTCTCTCTCACAGACACACACACACAACTCCTGCTTCCACTCCCCTTCTCGACTACCGTCTCTCTCTCGCACACACAAAACTCTCGCTTTTGCACCCCGTCTCGTATTTCTCTCACAAACATTTATCGACTAGCTAGCCTCTAGATATGTTTATACACCCACACACTCGTGCTTCCACTATCGCATACATGTCTCTCTCCTGCTCCTTGTATCTATGTAGATTTTTCTTCCCTTCTTGAGACATGCCCTCTCGATCGTGCACACACACACTATCGCCTCATTTTAAGCTGATACCTATCGCACACACACTCCTTGTGTTTTTGTCACACATGCACTCCGTCCTCCTCCACTCTCCTCTCTCTCACACACACATGGGATTTTTGCAACAACTAGCAAGATGCCCATGCGTTGCACAGAACATCAAGATGCATTTGTATGAGTAGTTTATCTTGTGGGGGAAAAGGATGAACGAGGGAAGGCCTTAGTTGCAAATGTGGAGAGGGGTGTGGGTATCTTTTTGCAAAATTGCCATAGTTTCCTTCCTATCCGTCAGATATAGATCGGACGGCCTATATTGCAGGATGGCAGGCACACGATCATCACCGACAATGCTTTTTATAAGAGTACGGATAAAAAATAGAGTTGGTGATGATGGTGGGCCTGCCATCCTGCAATATAGGTCGTCCGATTTATATCTCACGGATAGGAAGGAAAATATGGCAATTTACCCGCACTCTTCACCACATTTGCAGATAAGGCCTTCCTTTGTTCATCCTTTTCTCCCACAAGATCTTGATGTTCCGTGCAACGCACGGGCATCTTGCTAGTAGTAGATATTAGACATATACCACTTCTCGAATCTTGAAACCAACAACATTCCTCCCTTATCTCATCAAAACCGCCAAAGGAATATATTTTGAGTGAAACATAACATATTTGTAGTGATATACTTATTTCAAAACTAGACTTTTTTTCTATCAAATCGGTGAATATGTATTAATCTACTTTGATCGTGTGGCAACGCATTGGCACATTGCTAGTAGTTATTATAATTTTTTGGACACCAGAAAAATGGTGGAGTACATATACGAAGAGAAGAGGCGCACGCACGTAGTCGGCCTCTCGCTGTCTCGCACACATGAGTGTTACGTAAAGGCGGCGTTAACAAATAAACCCTAAAACCCTAGGTGCACGATTGCTGCATTCGCGGGTACTGGGTACGTGGTGGGGCACCTTTGTAGGAATAGTCAGCTAGCGTGATAATTTGATCCGTAGGAGTTGATGGTCGGGACCACAGGTGAACAACTTGGAGCGCAGTGGCTCGCCAGTTGCCACAGATCGAGTAGCCACGTTTAAAATATCATTTTTAGCGGGGTTAAGAGTTCCGATTTTCAATGGCGCGTTATAAGTAGTAACTAGTTTTTAGAACGATTGGTATGGAGCGAAAATGGAATTCATAGTACTACGTACCTCCTTGGCGTATGGTTGTATGGGTTTATGTTGCGAGATGTTGAACCTGGTAGTTCTAGGGCAAATACTATGGTTTAGATTTAGATGCTGGTGTTCAGTAATGATATCGGAAGGGGAAACTCTTCTTTGATTAAAAAAAACTACTACCTCCATTCTGGTTTACTAGTCCCCATCGTACTTTGGGTCAAAGTTTGTCCATGAATTTTACTTGTAAAATGTGAATGGAAAATGAGATTTTGTTATACTCAAACAAAAAAGGACTGTAGGGAGTGATTGCTCTGACACGGACGCGACCTCTCATAACGCAAGCATTGAACCAGCGCGCCGACCAAGAGGGCCGCACTCGCTGCAGGCCTGGCTGAGCACGCCTCCTCGCGGCGTGCAACCGACTGCCCCGCCTGCCTTCATTGAATCCATGCGTGTGCCGGCAACACATCCTTCCACGAGCCAGCAAGCATTTTAGAACACAAAAAATGATTAAAATATAATTAATTTACGCATGGTCTTGACTTGTTGTGCTCGCACTGGTAGCAGGAACTAGTAGAGGTTTTTCTTTATTTATTATAACTCTCCTCACATTTTTTTGGCTTTGAAGTGAATCATGGTTGTGGACATTATGTATGAATGTTCAGATATCTGTGAACAAGAGTTTGATGTGGAAGTTGAACTTGGAATGTCGGGCTTGCGCGTGAACTATACCATGTCCAATGCTTCGTCTGTTATTGTTTGCAAAGTAATTGTTGTTATTACATGACCCAAAAAAACATTTTGTGCCACATCAGTAGATGCACGGACATCACAACAGGCATGCTGACTAGATAAACATTTGAACCTGGCTATTATGAAGGAAATTTTGTATTGACAATAGTTTTAGATAGCAGGAGACGCCTAGCCTGCTCTGCCTCTGCTAGCTTATTCCTGGCTTCTTCCATCTCTTCTTTGGCTTGGGTGAAGAGAGCATCTGATTGCCCTTTTTTTTCTTCAGGAACTCAGCTACATTCTCAAGGGCTGTTGCATGCTTTCTTTCAGCCTTTACTAATGCCACGAGGACACGAACAACTGACAACTCCACCTGGCTTGTGTGTAATCCAGCATCATCTGGGAATTTGCACCTTGTGTCTAACCCAACATCATTAGGGAACTGGCACCTTGTGTGTAATCCAGCCTCATTTTGGAAACATGATCTCGAGGTTGACCATACTTCCCTCCTTGCAGGAACCGCATCCTGACATGAAGTTACTTCTTTTTTAGATCAATACTTAGAGCAACCTAGATCCATTTAGTAGAAGCCAGATAAATACAACTCGGAGAAGTGAATTCAAAAGGAAAAAAATATAAAAACATACTACAAGGTGAGAACACCCACTTCCTACATCAAGCTAAAAACGAAAGCATTAGGACAATTAAGACTCTTCTTATTACACATCGAAAAACACCACGCTTAAGAGGAACAGAAACTACAACATATACACATCGAAGAACACGAGGCTAAATGAAAGTAATTGAAAGGGTATTACTTACCAAAGCTCGTTTTACAGGTTCGGTGCAGCTCCTCTTTAACGTGCCACGCTCCTTGAAGATGTCCCGAATATCCCATGTTTGGTCTTCATTGCTCCTTTGCATGTTCGCACTCGTGGTTTTAAAATCTCAACATGGCAAGAAAAATATACTACTAGTAATACTCACACATCTTGTGGGCAACATAATTCTCTTTTATGCGGGTTTCCACTTTAAGCAATGATTTTAGAATCCGATTCAATAGAAAATGAGAAAATATGCAAACAAAATAGAAGAAACAAATGTATATATAGGATATTATATTATATATTCCTAGGTTAGATTCATTATCTAATCCGATATATGGATATGGAATTCCCTTCTATGTAGTTCGGACAATTCACATTATCATTTCAATTTGATTTCAATTTGTACTTTTTAGTTACTTTACTTCTCCCAAATAGAGCTTAGAAGTAAGAATTTATTGGTTGATTGTATCCTTAACCATTTCTTTTTTTTGACACGAGGAACTACTCACCATGAATCCACTAATTACTGCTGCTTTTGTTAAGTCTGCCATGTTAGAGCTTCTCCAACAGAATCGCAATGCGCGGCGCTTTAAAAAAGCGTTTACAGTGCTGAGATCGAGAAGCAGAGACTAGAGAGTAGAGGATAGTTCTCAGCATAGATAGATAAAAAAAAGATAATTCAACTACTCCTCGTCGTTTGACTCCTCCTCGGTGATGTCCTCCTCCGATGTTAGACTGTAGGCGTGAAGATACCGATCATCGTTGGATTCCCAGGGTGACACTGCTCCTAGCCTCATGTTGAATTGAGCGTCCGCTTTTCGCCTACGCTTATCCTCGCGATAGGCAGCTTGCTCCGCCCTCCTCTTATCCCTCTCCGCCCTCCTTTGCACGTAGAACTCACGCTCATTGATGATGTCCTGCGGGAAGTGTTGGCGCCACAGCGCCATGGCTTCCTCGTCCATCTCGGCAATGCTGACATGGTGCTCCCGCCTTCGGTTGTCGCGACGATCCTCGTTGGTGCTAAGCCGCGGCAGAGGTGCGAGCTCCTGCGCCCGCTCCCGCGTCAGCATGTTGGGGAAGTTCAATGTTCTATGAGGCCACCGGAGGCGCCACACTGTCGCGTCGTACGCGCGGGCGGCCTTGTTGGCGGTGTCAAAATTGCCGAGGCAGAGGCGCATCCCGCAGAACCGGATCTTGGCGGAGAAGCCGCTGGAGGGGTGCGCACGGACGCCGCGGTATCCCCAAGTTTCCCGACGACGCGGTGGCATGGTGGTGCAGCGGCGGTGAGGCGAAAAAGAGCGGGGAGAGAGCGGTGGCGAGGCACAGAGCAGGGAGAGAGCGGTGGCAAGGCACAGAGCGGTGGGAGGGCGTTGGATTTTATAAAGTGCGCCGGACGCCGCCCGCCAAAACTAGCGCACACCCGACCGCTTTTTCCCGCCCGCGCGCGATCCTTTCCTGACGTCTCTGCTATCTCTACTCTCTTATCTACTATTATATTTATTTAATATTTAATATTTAATATGTAATATTTATCTCTACTTCTCTACTGTCTACTTTTTTTTCTCTATACTTTTTTTCTTGCAATATAGGCCGCCCGATTTATATCTGACAGATAGGAAGGAAACACATGGGAATTTTGCAAAAAGATACCCATACCCCTCTCCAGATTTGCAAATAAGGCCTTCCCTCGTTCATCCTTTTCTCCCACAAGATAAACTACTCATACAAATGCATCTTGATGCGTGTAACGCATGGGCATATTGCTAGTTCTAAAAACCTTTCCATCATTTACCACACTACTGGTTGCATATGAAAAACCTACCCAAGCACAGCGTGATACAGGAGCGACGCACAATTACAAGCTGATATTCTATTGGACAATGGAGGCTATAACCAATTACTTTTACGGGAACAATAGCACCCAGGAAATTTGAAGGGTAGGTATGAACCAAATTGGAACTGCACATGTACTCTAAGTGATTCAATAGACACATTACCAATCGAGGAGGAGAACGATGGTCGCGGCGGCCTGTGTGAGTAATGGTCGGCAATGACAGTCAGTTCATTGTCCACGACGGTGGTACTTCTGCGCTTGGCGTCGGCTTCCAGGAAGCAATCCGAGACCGTGGAAGACGATGCTGGGGAAGAGGCTCCGTGTACAACGATGACGGTCGACCGGCTCCAGTGCGGCGTATGAGGTTATCGATGAGGAAGATGCGCTGCGGTGGACGAGTGCGCTGATGTAAAGGGGGAGGAGCACGAAGGCTGCGGTGCCGTGGAGAAGTCTATTTTGCGGTGGGGATAGAAAATGGGGAGTATTCAGGTGTACTACTCTGGGTGCCGGGGTGGGGTTGGCTGGATAGGGTGAACCTGAAGTTACGAAAACAGCCCCCTACCAAGCGTCATCTGTAGGCCTGTTCCGAAGGCTATGATGGTAACTTCGCACTGCTCGAATCACGGTCGCGGGAGATTTTCCCGCCGACCTCAAAATTTTGTGACACTGGACTCCCCGTGTGGCGTGTTGAGTGATTCGGCTAAGCAACTAGCGAGTAGTAGTAGTAAACTCTGCATATTAGGTTTGATCGAAGTCAAACTTCCTAAAGTTTGACCAAGTTTATAGAAAAATATAAACATTTACCATAACAAATATGTATGATGTGAAAGTACATTCAATAATGAATCTAATGGTATTTATTTGTTATTGTATATGTTAATATTTTTTGTTATAAGCTTTCTGAGAGTTTACAAAACTTGACTTTGACCAATGCTAATACGCGGACTTAAATAAAAACGGAGGGAGTACACATTTGTTTTCTTAGTTTGTAGTGAACTAATCATTTGTTGAAATTGTGAAATAAATATATTAGGCTATTGACTACGAATGTAATGGTCTATACAATTCAATAGTTACAATCATTGTCGAATCCCAAGATGTCTACAAGGTGTATAGTACTTCACAACATGCTCAAACTCACATAATCCCAGTCAAATGAGAATCTAAATGCATTTCATAGTTATTACTTTGTAGGATGCAACAAAAACAACCATAACTCTACATCAACCATTATAGAAGCAACATTTTGTTAATGTGTGAATGAAACATGCAGAGAGAGCTTTTGAAGATGGAGCAGATAGGGCGGGAAAGATTGTATATATGTGGACGAGAGAGTAGGAGACAAACCTAACAAGACAAAGAAAGAGAGATAGAGAGAGAAAGAGAGAGGAAGAAGTTAGCTCTGTGAGAAAGATGGAGACATGTAATATACGTGAGATGTGTGTGCATCCGGATTCTGTATACGTGGAAGGAGAAGAGACAACATGTTTGATGAGAGAGCCGGAAAAACATGGACGAGAGGTGAAGGATCTCGTGGGTTGAGGGATTGACAATTTTTTGTGGGGGAGAGAGGGATTGGTAATTTTGTGCAAGAGAGAGAGAGAGGGTGGGGGGAGGAGTCAGTCAGCCGTCGTCACATCACCCTGCTTCCAAATGACCCCGCATTCTCTAGCGCGGTGTGGTCGCCGTCTTCGATCTGCTCGATGCCCTCTTTGAAGATTGAGGTGTTGTGCATGTTGGGGGTGCAAAGAAGCACAAGCGAGAGTGGTCGCCGTATAACCTTGGATGGGGATGAATTATGTGCTCGGGGGAGGGTGTGTGTGTGTGTTGTGCTGCGTGTCTCTCTCTCTCTCTTTGTGTGTGTGTGTGTGTCAGATATTGAGAGAAAACAAACCTAAGGAGAGAAATGGGTATTCACGAAGAGATTGTGCGGGCCTTGAGGTGGGCAAGGGCCGGGTGAGGGTGTCAAAATGTGCGCGTTGATGCATGTGTTGCATGCGATCGTGCGAGGGACGGACGAATCGAGAGAGATGGTTGTTGTGTTACGGATGCTTCTCTCTGTGTGTCTCTATCTCTCTCTCTCTCACACACACACACGCACACACACACGCACACACACACAAGTAAACTAGAAGACCGTTCTCTCATGTATACACAACGTATCGGCATCTGTCTATGTCTCACTCATGCATGATCATTTGCACATTCACACCTCTCTATGTCTGTATCACACGCACACCGTCTCCACATTGCCCTTCCACCACAACACACATATGGACACATACACACGTTCTCTCTCAGTCACACACACAAAATCAGTATTAAAAAAACTAGGGCACACCTAAAGCGTCCAAATCCAAATAAACACGAACTGGAGCTAAATTCAAATATATGGAAATATTGTAGCGTCAAGAACTTTCCCGGGAAAAAAAAGTTGAGTAATATTCGAGGATTGTTTGCACACACACAAAATGGTTCGATGGATGTCCTTCGAGCGCAACACGGTGACAAACCGTTCGATCGACCGCGTGGCCGCGGTTCACGCGCTTGCACAGGATTCCATATCGTGGCTGTGGTACTAACTAATAAAAGCGCTGCCTAAGTCTAATGTTTACGTGTACTAGTACGGTTTTCTTTTAAGTTTGACCAACCTTATATAAAACTAAAGTAAGCTCCCACACGTGCACTCATCAATATGCCGCCGCCGCCGTTGCGCATGCCGGCGCCTGTCGGTGTCAAAACCGGCGGATCTCGGGTAGGGGGTCCCGATTTGTGCGTCTTAGGTTGATGGTAACAGGAAGCAAGGGACACAATGTTTACCCAAGTTCGGGCCCTCTTGATGGAGGTAAAACCCTACTTCCTGCTTGATTAATATTGAAGATATGAATAGTACAAGAGTAGATCTACCACGAGATCGTAGAGGCTAAACCCTAGAAGCTAGCCTATGATGATTATGATTGTAATTGTGATCGGTCTTCTAAGGACCAACCTCTCCGGTTTATATAGACACCGGAGAGGGCTAGGGTTTACATGGAGTCGGTTACAAGGAAGGAAACATAATATCCGGATCACCAAGCTTGTCTTGCACGCAAAGGAGAGTCTAACCGGACACGGGACGGAGTCTCGAGTCTTGCATCTTCACGCTCCAATAGTCCGGACGTTGTATATAGTTCGGCCGTCCGGATACCCCCTAATCCAGGACTCCCTCGGCGCCTGCCTGCTCCGGCCAACAATTTCTCGCGCATCACCGCCATGTCGCTGCCATCCCTATGCCTTGAATCCGAAGGCTCGTCCGCTCACGTCGTCTGCAGTCCCTCCTCGCGATGCCACCGCGCTGCCAAGCATGCGAGCAGCTGGTGGAGCCGCGTCTATGCACACATCATATGAAGAGGAGGACGAGCGCATGCTCGAGCACGCCGGCGAGGAGGAACTAGCATGTCATTGTCGTCTCCGCCCGCGCGGAGGAGGCGTGCATGGTGGCTGTCGTGGCGAAAGCCGGTTGCGCACGCGTCGAGCCCGCAAACTGGGTGCGGACGCGGAATCTACTTTCGAGACCTTGAATGCCACGTGGATCCTGCAATCTGAAGGAGCAATTTGGGTCAGTCGACTCACGTGTGCCGTTTGATGCAACATGGATGGCTAGAAGGGCTTCTTCCACCTCTTCTGCTGTCTTCTTCCTTCGCTCCGTCGAACTTCTTTCACAAATCGGCTGACCCAAATTATACTACTAGTACGAACGTATTAAGTACAGTAGTAACACAAAGATATGAGCAGTAGTACCAACTGCAAGAAGAACAGTAGTAAGACATAGTACTAGTACTACTGTACGTACTAAAGAGTTCAAATAACGAGAAAGAACATAAACATAGTTCTGCTGGGGCCTCAGCACAACACACCCTTGAAAATAAACTAAGCAACTAGTCCGCTTGACACTGCAGTAGAACCAGCATGAGCAACGGCACTGCCACCTACTCGAAGTCCGAGTCCACGTCCTCGACTTCGTCCTCGTCCCTCTTCCTCTTCCTCTTCACCGACGCTTCTTTGCTTGAACCGGACACTGGGCTCTGCTTCTTCATCCAACCCTTGTAGATATTTAAACAAAGGTAGGTATCCATTGCTGTGTACAGGATGTGATCTTCATCTAATGTCTTCGACTCCCATGCATGATGAAACTCGTGATGAGGTTTCTTCAGTTTCGCGTACGAAGGATCAATTATTCCTGCTGCCAGGGTCATCATTGAAGGTTGAGAGGAGGATACCAGGCTTGCCTTCTGGAGATCGAAGGGCTAGCCTACAATGAGACCTATCCGACGCAGGACATCCCTGTCGTTCTTAAAGCCTACAGTAACGAATTTCACTCTTTTGTCCTTGGGGAAGTTCTTAAAATCCTGGCACTCAACGTCGGCATGGCATATGTGGTAGACCAAGCAAACGTTATGTATGCAAACCTGGATCACGGCGGGCTTCTTCCTCTCTTCATCCTTTAGATCCTTCTCTCATCCCAGGACTGTGGTGTACTCAACATCTAGCCTAGCGACCCACTCATCCGTTGAACTGTTGAACATGCGTAGGAAGCGAGCAAGCCATGCTTTCACCGTTGCGGATCCACGTGTGTAGATGACGATGAACTGATCACAGGTGATGGCTCTAACCTGGTACTCAACGACGACCATGGAGATTTGGGAGGCCATGGATTTTGGAGGAGGGTTAGGAGAAGTTGAACTGTTGTACCCTGCAAAAAAAACCGGGAGCGAACTAATGTGAAAGGACGGGACGACTGGGAGCGAACTTTTGTAAGGTAGAAGAAGGGGACTAGTAGGGCATGCGAACATCATGGGGTTGCTGGCTTGCCCGGTGGATAAACGGCTGCAAGCCCCCAAAGAGTTCTCAAGAACTATGTGGGACCCACTAGATGTCATGTCTACTAGACCCTTATCGTAGTCCTGGCGGTATAGCTTCTGCCTGTTCGCACGCCATGCCGGCGCGTGGATGTAACTTTACTTAATTCTGTCAACCGTTGCGCCTCCCACGACCTTTGCCTCCCTCGCACGGTCGCGCCCTTTGAGACTTCGACTGGCTATAAATGAGCAATTTTTTTGCCTAGTCCGCATGCATGATACTCCCTCTGGTCCTTTTTACTCTCGTCAACCGTTTGCAAAGTGTTTGACCAAATTTATACTTTTTTTGAACACCACCTTATATTAATTAACCAGCCACACCAGTACACTCATTCGATACAATATTCACCACACAGGGTGGTACGTTATTTACAAGAATACCATCTAATCTATTGTCAAAGCTATACTTAGCGATTAAGTGTGCCACCTTATTAGCCGAACGGCTAATCTTTGACAATTGAAGATTGTTGATCAACTTCGAGATGCTCAACACTTTCATCTTCAGGTCACGCATAGCAGACCTATCATAGTCCCCCGATGCAAGAGACGCTACCACAAAAGCGCAATCAGTCTCTAAAATTATAGGACTATGAAGAGAAATACCTATGTAGAGACCGACAATGCAAGCCCTAAGCTCCGCTTCCTCCACGCTTTGACAGGCATCAATAAATCCCACGACCAAATTTATACTAAAAATATCAATATCTACAATACTGATTATAATGAGTATAAGAACTACGTTTTATAATGAGTGTAAAAATACTGATTTGACATTGTGAATGTTGATAGTACATTTTTTATAAGTCTGGTGAAAGTAGAGGTACATTGACTTCAGACAAAACTTAAATGCACAATGCAGACTAGTTCCTTCGTCCAGGTGCGTGCCATGTCCTATCTTATCATCACAACAAGGTTAGCTATTAGATTACCACTACCTCCCTTCTAGTTTAAAGGGCTCGATTAAAAAAAATCACCTACTCTTAGCAAGATAGTAGAGGCGGTGGAATAGTTTTTGAAGTCTGCAAAAGTACTCAACTAATGCTGTCGTTCTTCACAAAAAAATGTATTTACCAATGCATGCATGAACACTAGTTACTCTAAACCCCCTTTCTTCTTTAATTCTTTGCCACATCAACATGTTTGCTATTCTTGTGTGCATGATACCAGCTAAGATACCACCATTATGGCCAGCCTTAATCATCGCATGCAATAATTTAGTGCACCTTGAAATATGAACATGTGTGGGACGTGTATGTTTTTAATGACTTGAGACTATACCTAGCCTGGCATGCAAGATGACTTATTATGCACCGTTCCCCATACCTGTAGGAAGCCCGTTCGTCTCCAAATCTTTTCCTCTCCATGTGTGGAAACAATATGCCTGCCAAACTCTCCTTCTCCCTCTGGCGGTCCCACCACTCCACCCCGTGTGAAAAAATCTGCATGCATGACTCTCCTGCCCCCAAGCTTGTCCAATCCGTTGTGACCAGCAATATTTCCACCCCTTCCCTCCCCCGTAATTTACTCCAACAAATATGCCCACATAGCTGTTACTTAACTACATGTGCATTGGGTCACTGACATATGGGTCCAACAGGGGTCTGGCCCACATGTCAGTGATGCAACTGGACCTGCCGTTAAGTCAGTGCAGCTCAGTCCATATCTTACGTAGGTGTGCCATTGCTCGCTATAAATACTGCGCCTCCCACGACATCACTATCTCCTCCCCCTCATGTTCACGCTCATTGCTATCTCCTCCCCCTCCCTCTCATGTCGACCACCATGGCATCGCCACTCCCAAGCCCTAGGAGCCCCTCACTGCACCGCACGGATGGTCACGTGTCGTCGTTCCGTTGCTCGCCGCCACTAGTCAAGGAGGACGCGTCGGGGTTCCGCTCCTTGCTGCTACGCGATGCGTCGCCGTTCCGTTTCTCGCCACCACTAGTCGAGGAGGACGCGTCGGTGTTCCGCTCCTCGCCGCGACGCGACGCATCGTCGTCCCGTTCCTCGCCGCCACTAGTCGAGGAGGACGCGTCGGCGTTTCGCTCCTCGCCGCGACGTGTCGAGGTGGACGTGTCGGCGTTCCCAATCTCGCCAGCACGTGCGTTGGAGGACGCGTCAGCTCCCCACTATGAGGAGAATGCCGCACCGCCCGTCCAGCACCCCAGCCTTGAGGAGATTTGGAAAGAAATGGATGTTGCCTTGTGGGAGGCTTTGCCTCCAGCAGAGCACGCCAACATAGAGGCAGAGAAGAAGGATGAGGAAGAGAAGCGCATCACAGAACAAGCTGCCTGGGAGGCCTATGTTGCGTCCGAGAGAGTCAGGCAATTGGCTCTTTGGCAGAAGGCTCCTGCGAGGGCCGTGAGGGTGGCGGAGGACGCCCGTGCCGACGCCCTGAATGCAGTCAGGCCCAAGCGCCTCATCTACGCTTGGCTATACATGGACCGGGTGCACGCTTCCAGCGAGGAGGAGTACCTGTTGGCGCCGGATCACCACACCGGTGAGATCACGCTCGCCCGCCGGCAAGCCGCCAATCAGCACCTCGCGAGTTGCGAGGCTGAGGAAGAGGTGTTGTGTCAGCGTGCTGGGAAACGGCCGTGCACCAGGGCACTCGTGGCGTGCCGCAAGCGCTCCTGCGAGCGTCGTGGCTTTTAGGAGGAGTATAATTTTTGTTTCGTAAGGCAATCTCATTAGTTTTGGGACGCAAATGATAAATCCCGAACGTTCAGGAATTTTTAGCGTCCTTAATTAAGTATGTAACAGGGAAAGTTTGGAAACCTTGTGTATTCATACGCATTTTGCGAGTACGTGCATATAGCACAAACTTTACTATATACTATCACACTACACGTCTCTCTCGATATATGCTTGCAGACTGTGCTACTCCCTCTGTCCAGGTCAATAAGTCATCTTTGGTTGTGCACCGTGACCAAGAAGGAGGGAAGACTTATACACCTAGATGGAGGGAGTACTACTATTACTTATGTACGTGCAAATGCACGTTTTAACATTACGATGCGGTTTTTGTAAAAGCGGAAAAACAACACTAGTCAAGCTTGTGAAACGATTCAATGCAAAACAAATGCAAAAATGCTCATTTGATTGTTTACTTTTAGCTTCCTTATCTGTGGTTATTTCGCTGTCGTACTTTGTACGGAGTATCTCACTGGTTGGAAAGGCATGCAAATTCCCAAACCGCTTCCTACACCCTGAATCGAATTTTTTGCCTAACAAGTTGTGCCGTGCAACTGGAATTCCAACTTGAGTACTACTACTAGTAGGAGTACCGGGGGCCAGTTATTTTAGGCTTCTAGATTAGTAATCCCATAACTACTACCTCTGTCCTGGTTTATTGGTCCCCATTGTAATCTGTGTCAAATTTTGATCATAAATTTAACTAATGAAATGTTAGTGCATGTCACATGCACTACTCCATCCGTCTAGGTGAGTAAGTCATCTTAGGCTGTGCACCGTGACCATGGAGGAGCAGAAAACGAGAAACGTTAATGTTTATTTGCTAATTAATAGTATTGCATGCAATGAACTAACCACTGCATGTCGTGTTTGATATCTCAAGTCATTAAAAGCATGCACACTCTTTATCTCTTATTGGTTGATATGTCAAGAAAAAGGAAACGAGGTAGAAGTTAATGCACCATGCCTAAGTGTTTTGGGATTATTTAGTTTTCGTAAGATGACTTACACACCTAGACGGAGGGAGTACACTGTGAGTAGTAGTAGTCTAGAGGCCTAAATAAATGAGTGAGGCGCCTTATTGTTACTCTCCACTCTGAGTAGTCTTATGGGAAAAGCTGGGGAAGCCGCCAAAAGAACTGGCCCTAGGAGTAGTAGCTAGGGATCGAGTGTGCAAGATGAACCCGAGAAAGTAAATGCAGAGAGATGAAATGCAAAAAAGATGGAGGGATGTGATGGCAACCTTAGGCTGCAAACCAAACAGGCCCTAAGTCTCTATCTCTACTACTCTTCTTTGTTTTTTTATAACAAATCGAATAGTGCTGCACCGTCCGCTGCACTCCCTGCTGAACACGCCTCCTCGCCTCCGTCATCACCAACTGAGTCTTTATAGGAGTAGGAGTAGAGAAAAAACCTAGTTGGTGATGATGGTGTGTCGTGCAATGCACGGGCATCTTGCTTTTTTGCATATAACTCCAAACACCATGTAGACATAGTCTATGAGCACGGTTCGTAGTCGTTCCACGCTCGGGCATTGAAGTTTGTAACTATTTTAGATTAGAATATACTACTCCTCCGGTGCTAGTAGTAGAGCAGAGTCCTACTCTACTACTCTACTCAAGCAAGTTAGGGTATAGTACTGTAGGGAGTACCAGTACTGTGATCACTCAAGCAAGTTGTCTGGCATTGATATGACCCTACGCTGCTGTTATATGTCTCGTAAGTCAAGCGGCGTGCTGTAGTCATCATCCCCTGTCCACTTCCCGCAGCACATATTCGCTTCTCCATCTTTGTTCGCACATAATCTCGTCCAATCTTCCATCCCCGCTAAGGCGCCTCCCCCCCTCGTCCGAAACCCAAGCACTAACAATGGCAGAACCGAGCAGCATCCACCGAAAGAGTGGCTGGAATTCTCTCCCCACAAAGGTAATCAAGCTCATTGTTTCGCGTGTGGACAATCTCAGTACCATGCCGCTCGCCGCGTGCTCGTTGGGGATGTACCGTTTACTCAAAGCCCTCAGGCCGGAGCTTTGTAAGCCAGCTCCTTGCTTGCTGATGCCGTCTGATCTTCAGAAACGGCATGTCACGCAGCATAACGATCATAGGGTGGCGAGCATCAACCCCCTTGACTGCGATCCGATCCTCGTCAGCCTCAACTACATTAACGGTATGTACTGGGTCGGCATGAACACGTCTTGGATGGTGCTTGTCGATGGTCGCGACAGCTAGATGCTCGTGGAGGTCTACACCCGGCGATTGATCCCCCTTCCTTCGATTAACACTACACTGCTTTGGCAACGCGGCCCACAATACTCAGAATCTTACAGTAGCCAACATGATACCAAGTTTGATTTGCTCAAGGTTGTAATCTGCCAAGTGCCTACAAGATCTGCGAATTATAAAGACTTTAGGCTAATTGCGTTCTTCAACCGTGGTCTCGCCTATCTAACAGGTCACTGCGGTAAGTGGACAAATCTGCACGTCCATCACAGGATCATACATCCTCCATGGTTCTCTGATGCCATTGAACACAAGGGCTTCATTTGCGATGTCGACTCCTTCTATGGTTGGACGTATTGCTGGCCTACTCCAGTCATGCTACAAATGGCTGTTACAACAGTATGTTACTTTCCTATGATATCATGATGGCTTGCTTATATTACTGTCAACATTTACTCAAAAAATATTCATGCTCATAACATGTTGTTCTTAAGATTGACTAAATCAAGAGCCCTTTTTTATTTGGCTCCAACTTGATGTGATGTTGTAGGCCGCCTGGTGTCCCTACCCTTCCTAATCCCAGAACCTTTCAAAGAAAAGCGGCATGGTAGTTGCAGGTGGTTCCTGGCTCGATCAGACGACAGCGAAAGATTGATGATCGTTCTCACATACCGGACGTGTTGTTTCGTGGAAGACAATCACAGTCACTGCAAGGTCTATGAGCAGGATCCCAGCTTCTCTGGGCCTTCAGGAATTTTTGACTGGAGGCTGGTAAGTAGCCTTGGTACACGCTCTCTGTTTGTCGGACTGAATTATCCGATTAACCAGGAGATAACCGACGGCAAGGATCATGATGGCAGCGCAGTTTCGTTCATCAGGCAAAACTGTGTGTACACAGCGTACCATGCGTCTCTGCATGCACCATACCCTGATATGTGCCGCCAGGCTCTGCAGCCCAAAGTAGGAGAGAGGGTGGCAAGTATCAGACTTCGACCTACTACCTGGAGTTTCCCCCGTCAGGCACCCATTTGGTTCAAGCCGTCAGCCAATCTCCATAGCTTAATAAATAGTAACGTCCAACTGAGCCAGATAGTTAGATGTGTACACTTGGTGTAGTAGGATCTTTATTTAGTTTGATGCATACACTTGTTCTTTTTTGGTAGCCCTTTTGTAATGATGGTTGATGTTTGGTTTGGAAGAGAGAGTTGTGTCTTCACTCTTCTGGCCTGCTTACTGCTTCTGTTGCACCCCCAGCCCTGGTTGCTGCTGTTGCTGTTTTCAATGTACAATCAGTAGTATATATCGTCTATTGGTTGAATAAATGTGTTGTTAGAATGAAAAACACAATGTTTTGGAAGTCGTTGCATGGTTCGAACCTTTAGTGCCCCGTACCATACGTAGCTCATACTATTTTTCGTACGGAACACATTTTCCACTTGTTGATAACATGCAACCCACTAATGAAGGCCCAATAGAGAAGCCCGTAATTAATTGGAAGGGAGGCTCTCACATGAATCCGTCCCAGGTACATGCTCATGGTCACCTAAACATAAATAAGTAAAATAAATAAATCTAAATGCTCATGCACCAGTTCTTTGGGAAAATAGGTAGCCCAGTATTTCTTTTTGAAGAATACCCAAGCTAGGCCTATTTGTTTTCTCCGAATTACTGGGCTGCAAATCTTTCAAGACAAAGAGTATGGTCAATGTCTGTTAAAAGTAATATCAAAAGGGGTTGAAATTCCAAAAAAAATATAGCAAATGGGATATTAATTTCTTTTTTTGTTTTTGTTCTTCACTGATATCTTATACGTATTTCATTGGATTTAACATGACATAGTAATAATTTATTTTTAAATTTGTTTTAGTATGGCTATTAATTTTTGGATTAAGAATCTTTCGTTCCCTAGCAAAAATTTGCGAATTTTCAAAATTTCCCACATATTTAGTTAATTTTTTTACCCTGGTACCGACCAGAAAATGGCCAACAATTCTAAAAATGGAAAACGGGCTGCAATAAGTTCCATATGAATTAGAAAATGAGTAAAAATTATAAAAATAATAGCAAATGGGTTGTACACGCCACAGATTTCGAGACTGACTTGTTTACGCAAGGCTTTGTCAGTGAACACATGATTCTAGCAGCAGTGACTGTTGGATGTCCATCCAACGGCCGACGTGCTTCTTCAATCTCTGATCTTCCTGCTCCAGCCGCCTAAACTAGCACCGGCGGGACTGCCTGCTCCCTCCTCTTGTGGCCCGCTGTGATGCCACACAGGCTTCCCCGGCCCACCCTACTCCCTCCGCTGGCCTGGCTGCACGCAATCAACTGCCTCCTTATTACGCGAAAAAAATGATTCCTCCCACTGATATCTGGGGCGCACCTGTTGGGAGGCTGACCTGTGGGCCTACTAAGTTGACGCGTATGCAGGGCTTGTCAACTTAGTCAACAAACAATTCTAGCAGCAGTAACCGTTTGATTTGAATCGAATGGTTCTGCTGCTTCTTCAATCGCTGCTCTTCTTGCACGAGCCGCCCAAACCAGTGTCGGGGAGACCGCCTACTCCTGCCTCTAGTGGCCGGCTGTGCTACCGTTGAGGCCTCATCGCCCCCTACTACTCCCACCGCTAGCCAGGCCCTGCGGCAACGGCAGCCTCACACCGTAGCCGAACTAGTGAACCCTCGTACTCCTCTTCGCATGGGCATCCACTGTCGCGTCTTCCCTGGCTCCGCGTCGTCCCCTTCCTAGGCCTCGCCTTCGTCCACCGCCTTGGTGCTCTCGGCACGGCATGGTCAATGTGGTCAATGACATTCCATCGGAAGAGTACTGTACGTGGAGAGGCTGACAGCTGGGTCCACGGCCACAACCCAGTTTTTTTGTGACTTGCCAAGTAATTCGCTTTGTCAGGCCTGTTGGGCTGCAAATCTTTCAAGATGAGGAGAGCTTTCATTCGGCTGGCCGAGAAAATGGCCCATCAGTAATGAGAAATGGGCTGTACATTTTTAAAACACATCAAACCGGCAATTAGTTTCAAATATCTTTTTTTCATTTGAGATTTTAAATTACATTAATTTTTATGCGTGGAGAATTTGTTGGATTTTATATTGATATACATTTATTTTTAAAATCAGTTTGAATATGAGTCAAAATTTCGGGATTAAAAACAGTTCGGACCGCACCGAAATATGCAAAATTTCGTAAAATTTTTTAACCGTGGCCACAATATGGGTTGTAATGCTAACAAAAAGAATATGGGCTCCAAAAAAATTAAGAATTAGCAAATGGGTTGTAAATTATTAGAAATAATGGCAGATGGGTTGTATGCTGTTTTCCACAGATTTGAGGCTTTCCTAAAAAAAGGTTGACGCACAAGTAGTGACTGTTGGATGTCCGTCCAACGGCCGCCGTGCTTCTTCAATCTCTGCTCTTCCTGCTCCAGCAGCTCAAACAAGCGCCGGCGGGACTGTCTGCTCCCTCCTCCCCACGGCCGGCTGTGCTGCCGCGGGCCTCACCGTCCCATCATACTCCCATCACTGGCCTAGCCATCCCTCTACTCACACGCACCTGCTGTTATTCTCCGGCGACGACAGATGAACCAGTAAACCCTCGTACAGTCGTACTCCCCTCTGCGTGGGAAACAACTGTCGAGTCTTCACTGCCTCCATGTCGTTCCGTTCCTAGGCCTCGCCGTCGTCCACCGCCCTGGTGCTCTCGGCGCAGCCTGCTCAACGTGGTCAACGACCGACATGCATCTGAAGTGGACTGTATGTCGAGAGGCCGCTGCTGGGTCCACAGCCACACGCAAGGAAATGCCACCTTATTACGCGGAAAATAATGATTCCTCCACCTGACATCAGGGACCCACCGAAAGGGCCTCTGTATTTCGCGAAAAAACATTACCGCCGCTGACAGCGCAGACCCACCAGCTATATCTTCGCACGCAAGGAAGTGCCTCCTTATTACGCACAAAAAATGAATACTCCCCCTATTATCTGGGACCTAGTATAGTAGCAGGCTGACTTGTGGGCCTACTAAGTTGACGGGGATGGAGGGATTTGTCAACTTAGTCAATATGCACGATTCTAGCTCCAGTGACCGTACGATGTCCATCCAACGGCCGTAGTGCTTCTTCAACCTCTGGTCTTCTTGCTCCAGCCGCCCAAACCAGCACCGGTCGTGCCTCGTGCTCCTGCCTCCCATGGCCGGCTGCGATGCGTCCAAGACCTCACCGCCCCCTACTACTCCCACCGCAGGCCAGGCCATCCCTCTACTCACCCACACCCCCTGTTATTTTGCGGCGACAGCAGCCTCACACCGCAGCGAACCAGTGAATCCTCGTACTCTACGCGTGGGCATCCACTACCACGTCTTCCTCGGCTCCGCGTCATCCCCTTCCTAGGCCTCGCCGTCGTCCATCGCCCTGGTGCTCTCGGCGCAGCATGGTCAACATGGTCAAGGAACGGCTTCCATCGGACGTGGACTGTACGTGGAGAAGCTGACAGCTGGGTCCACGGCCGCAGCAAGGAAGTGCCTCCTTATTATGCTAAAAATAATGATTCCTCCACCTGACAGCTGGGACCCACCGGATGGGCCATTGTATTTCGCGAAAAAAACATTTCCCCCTGAGTGCTGGGACCCAGCAGCTACATCTTCGCATGCAAGGAAGTGCATCCAGGCAAAAAAATGATTCGCCCCCCTGACTGCTGGGACCCACCAGCTACATCTTCGCAGGCAAGGAAGTGCCTGACAGTCAGGACCCACCTGGTCGAAGCGTACATAGCGTTGTCATTCTGGTCGTGAACGTGTACGTACATATATACTGGTTGATGTAGAGGCGCGCACGTGTCGTAGTAGAGGCGCGCACGTAGCATGTACACGTACGTACAACGGCCAGTGTGCAAGAAAGAAAACATGGCCACATATGTGTACATACGGGCGGGGTCTCGAATGTCTACTCGCGCATACGTACGGCCAGGGCTCGTGTACATGGCTGGGTCAGAATGGAGAAACAGCGTCGTCGTCGTGTTCATGGGGAGCCAACCGGCTGGATCAGAATGGTGCGTGGTTGTGTTCATCGAGAGGGCTTGGACGGAACAGGCGATGGAAACGAGGCCTGGTGTACCACAGAACGGAGGAAACGGCCTTGTGTTCGACCGGCCATGTTCAAAACGGGATCCTGTTCATTGGGGGAGGGGTCTGCCATACCGCAAAACGGAGGAAACGGACCTCCTACAGTCGAAACGGGGTCCTGTTGATCGGGAGGGGTGTGGCGTACCAGAAAACGGAGGAAAGGGACCTCCTACGGTCGAAACAGGGGTCCTGTTGATCGGGAGGGGTGTGGCATACCGCAAAACGGACAAAACGGACTTGTGTTGGAGCGCTACGGTCGAAACGGGGGTCCTATTCATCGGGAGGGGTGTGGCGTACCGCAAAACGGAACTCCACGGGATACTGTTCATCTCCACCGTCGACCTCCTCCAGCCTCCACGGGCTCCTGTTCGTCCAGCCTCCACCGAGCCCTACTCCACCGGCTACTGTTCAACCACCCCTCCACGGGCACCCCTCCACCGTCTACTGTTCATCCAGCCCTCCACACCACGGGGTCCATCCAAAGGCAATGCCACCGCTCACTGTTCATCCACCCCCCCCGCAACACTCACTATTCATCCAATCAATCAGCTTTAGTTACAGCAGTAGTGAAGGAATCGCTTGATCGGGTTCAGTTAACAGCCATCGATAGATCGCTCCGGTTCAGTAACGCGTAGCCTGCAGTGCAATCGCTCGGGTTCAGTTAGAGCCCAATGCCTCGCTCGGGTTCAGTTAGAGCCAACGCCTCGCACACACGCGTGTATGTGTATGAGAGAAACGCGCATCGCTCGGCCCCCAACCTCCCACCGTAACCGGGAACTCCCTGAAATTTTCCTCGCCCTCGCTTCTACCACGGTTTTTCCCGTCATGGATGGCCCAAAGAATGTCATGCAGCTGCGTCTCCGGCCTGCCTAGGACGAAAAGCCCATTTTTTGTCATGATTTTTTGTCATAGAAGTAGGAGCCCACCACATCTATGATGATACTGGGTTTTGTCACAATTATCATCATAGAAGTGTCATATGTATGACAGAAAAAAAAATATTCGGCCCAAAATGTCACGGATGTGTCTTCTTTTGTAGTGATGCCTCTCTCTTTATATCGTAGACTTGATTTGAATAAGTTAACACCTACTGAAATATCTTTGCAAATGGCCAATAAATCAACTGCTATACCTGTCGGTATTTGTGAGGATGTGCCTGTTGTGGTTGCAAATGTTACTATTTTAACGGACTTTGTTATTCTTGATATTCCCGAGGACGATAGTATGTCAATTATCCTTGGTAGACCCTTTTTGAATACTGCAGGGGCTGTTATTGATTGCAACAAAGGTAATGAGCATACGGTATACTTTCCGAGGAAACAACCTCATGTCCACGGTATCAATTATATTGGAAAAACTTCAACTATTGGAGGTTTTGAATTTCCTCTTCCTACTGTCAAGAAGAAATATGATATTCTTATTGTTGGGGACATGCATATCCCCGTTGAGGTAACTTAGTGCTATTCGAATATTCTCCGGTTTCATGCGATTCGGAATGAGTTTGTTAACAAGACTTGATCAACCTTGTTAGTGGATTCCTTTTGATGAGAATGAGATGGATGAAGTTAGAAAGCACAACCTTCTGTACCCTCCTTTTACTTTCTATTATTTAGATTAAATAAACCAAAAATAGTATTTTCTGTCTGTTTTTTGATTTTTTTTCCTTGCAATAAAAAAAGTACCCCAAAAATAAAAGTTCTCCAAATGTCCCGGAAATGAAATATGATTTTTTCTAGAATATTTAAGAATTATTGGCACTAAGAACACAAGTAAGGATGGCAATGGGTCGGGTTTGGATCGGGTTGAACAATATCAAATCCATAACCATATCCATGAAGACAGTCTTTGCCCGCCCATGAAAAAAATCCATGGGTGAAAAATTGTGTCCATGTCCAAATCCAATGGATATCCATATCCACTGGATATCCATTGGGTCTTCTTGAGACATATAAATAAGACTTAACACAATATTAACATAAAGTCTTCCATTCTTCACCTCGTGGCACGCTAGGCTTCACTTATGGTAAATCAACATCCAGTAACAACCTAAGATCATTTAGTATTTTTCTAACAGATGAGAATGACGAGTCATTTAAGAAGGAGATAAAAATAAGGTAAGGGGTGTTGGAGTATGTTACGGAGGGGATTGACTATCAACTTATAAAAGTTATGATGGGGATTGTGTAATTTCTTATGCATGTTTTAGATAAAAAAAAGTGTAAAATTGCAGTGGGACATGTGAACATGGGGCAGGGATAGCAGATTTTTTCCATTAAGTCATACTATCGGGTCGGGTTTGGGTATATCCATGGGTACAAGATTATATCCATGCCCTACCCACATACAATCGGGTCGAGTTTGGGCGCCGCCCATGGACACAAAAGCATATCCAAACCCTATCCATTCGGGTCGGATATCCATGGATATCCATGTCCATGGATAAAATTTCCATCCTTCAACACAACAGAGGGGGAAACCACCTGGCCACGAGGGTCCAGGGCGCGCCCTGTTGGAAATATGCCCTAGAGGCAATAATAAAAGGATTATTATTATATTTCTTTGTTCATGATAGTTGTCTTTTATTCATGCTATAACTGTATTATCCGGAAATCATAATACACGTGTGAATACATAGACCTCAATATGTCCCTAGTGAGCCTCTAGTTGACTGGCTCGTTGTGATCAATAGATAGTCATGGTTTCCTGGCTATGGACATTGGATGTAGTTGATAACGGGATCACATCATTAGGAGAATGATGTGATGGACAACACCCAATCCTAAGCATAGAACAAAGATCGTGTAGTTCATTTGCTAGAGCTTTGCCAATGTCAAGTATCTCTTCCTTAGACCATGAGATCGTGTAACTCCCGGATACCGTAAGAGTGCTTTGGGTGCACCAAACATCACAACGTAACTGGGTGACTATAAAGGTGCACTACAGGTATCTCCGAAAGTATCTGTTGGGTTGACTCGGATCAAGACTGGGATTTGTCACTCCGTGTTACGGAGAGGTATCACTAGGCCCACTCGGTAGTGCATCATCATAATGAGCTCAAGGTGGCCAAGTGTCTGGTCACGGGATCATGCATTACGGTACGAGTAAAGTGACTTGCCAGTAACGAGACTGAACGAGGTATTGGGATACCGACGATCGAGTCTCGGGCAAGTAACATACCGTCTGACAAAGGGAATAGTGTACGGGGTTGATTGAATCCTCGACATCGTGGTTCATCCGATGACATCATCGAGGAGCATGTGGGAGCCAACATGGGTATCTAGATCCTGCTGTTGGTTATTGACCTGAGAGCATCTCGGTCATGTCTGCATGTCTCCCGAACCCGTAGGGTCTACACAATTAAGGTTCGGTGACGCTAGGGTTATTAGGAAGACTTGTATGTGATTACCGAATGTTGTTCGGAGTCCCGGATGAGATCCCGGATGTCACGAGGAGTTTCGGAATGGTCCGGAGGTAAAGATTTATATATGGAAAGTTGTTAAACGGACTCCGGAAAGTTTCGGGGGCATACCGGTATTGTACCGGGGCCACCGGAAGGGTTCCGGGGGGCCACCGGGAGGGGCCACCCCTCCCGGGGGGCCACATGGGCTATGTGGGAGAGGGAGCCAGCCCTTGGTGGGCTGGGCGCGCCTCCCCACCTAGGCCCATGCGGCTAGGGCATGGGAAGGGGAAACCCTAAAGGGGGCGCCCCCTAACTTGGGGGGCAAGCCTCCCCTCTTTCCCCTCTCCCTTTGGCCGCCGCCCCCCTCTAGGGTTTCCCCTAGAGGGCCGGCCCCCCTTGCCCCTTCCCCTATAAATAGAGGGGTGAGGGGAGGGCAGCCGCACCACAAGCCAAGGCGCAGCCCCTCCCCTCCCCAACACCCCTCCTCCTCCGTACGTGCTTGGCGAAGCCCTGTCGGAGTACTACTGCACCACCATCATCACGCCTTCGTGCTGCCGGTGGAGCTGTCTTCCTCAACCTCTCCTTCCTCCTTGCTGGATCAAGACGGAGGAGACGTCGCCCGTACCGTACGTGTGTTGAACGCGGAGGTGCTGTCCGTTCAGCACTTGGTCATCGGTGATCTGAATCACGTTGAGTACGACTTCATCATCACCGCTCCCTCGAACGCTTCCGTACACGATCTACAAGTGGTATGTAGATGCAAACTCACCCCCTTGACTCGTTGCTTAGATGAACTCATAGATGGATCTTGGTGAAACCGTAGGAAAAATGTTAATTTTCTGCAACGTTCCCCAACACGCCCACCCCCCTGGGGCGTGTCCCCTGCCTCGTGGGCCCCACGTGGCCCCTCTCCACTTATTCCTGCACCCACACACTTCGTCTTCCGCCAGAAAAAATCACCAGACAGCTCAAACTCGTGTTCTAGCTTGTTTTGCTGTGATTTTCGATCTCCTTGCTCAAAGCTTCATTCACGAAACTGTTTTGGGGGATTGTTCTTCGGTATGTGACTCCTCCAATGGTCCAATTAGTTTTTGTTCTAGTGCTTTATTTATTGGAAATTTTTGCTGCTAAGGTGACCCTGTTCTTGAGCTTGCATGTCAAATTTATATGGTCCAAAGTAGTTTTAATGCATGATATAGTATCTAGGCACTTGTGGGAGTAGTTGCTATCAATTTTGTTGAGTTTGGTTCACTTTTATTTTGAGTCACTAAAATTTCAGATTTTTCAGAGAAAGAAAAAATGCATAGGAAAACATACCAAGGTGGTTCCTCGAGAAAGCAAGGACCAAGGCTTGCGATACGTGAGCCGGACTATGAACCACCGAGGGAAGCTCAAGTGTGGCCTTGTGAATGGCCGTCAAAGGAATTTATGGTCCAGGCAGGCATTAAGGATGAATTTGACGCATATGTGCGTAATGCTGATTTTGACGACTTCGTGTCAGATAAGTGCTCCCAATACTACTACCTAACTGATTCCTTTGTGAGAAGGTTTAAATTTACATCCTCGTGCAATTCTCACACTGTTTTATTTGATCTTTATGATAAATCATATACCATGGACTTGGAAGATTTTAATACTATTTGTAAACTCCCACAGTGGGGCAATGCTAGTGAACCTCGCAAATCTGAATATAAAGACTTTCTTGCTAGTATCACTATGGGGGAATCTAGAGAAATCACACAAGCTATCATAGGGAGCATTCATTTCCCTTCCATACATTATTTTGCTATCTTTATAGGCAGATGCATTAACGGTAAAGATGAAGCTTGTCATATGTGCGTTCCAGATCTTAGTGTCCTCAAGGGTGCGGCATTAGGTGATAAACAATATAACTTGGGGGCCATTGTTGCACGAAGGTTGCATCTCAATGGTATAAGTGGAGATTTGTTTGGTGGAATTTATGCAACTCATGTAGCTACTTATCTTGATGTACCCATACATGAAAATGATATAGAGTTACCTCCTGCTTATCTAGATTACAGTGCTATGGTTCGCCATCAGTTTCTTGAGAGGAATGAATAGTCCATCCAATACCGACTAATCTTTGACAGACAACACACTGTCCATGTTGCCCTTCCTCCTCCTGCTTTCTTTGACTTTCAGGCAAAAAAGAGATATGTTATAACCAGGGAGGAGGCGAATGAATACGAGAGGAGAACGGAGGTATCTTGCCTCAGAGCTGCATCTCTTGAGGCAGTAGCTGTTACATCTCAATACAACTCCATCTACGACTTTGGATACCCTCTAGGCCAGCAGTGGCCATAGACCAACTTAGGCCAAAAGCCTAAGCTTGGGGGAGTACGTATTTCTCACCGACATTACATTCATGTTCACACACTCATTCTAGTTGTCGGTGCTCATACTTTTTCATTGTACTATCCATGCTAGTTTATTTTCTTTTCTAAGCCTTCTTCTTGTGTGTTTGAAAAACCTTAAGAAAAACCAAAAAGAATAGTTATAGCTTTTAGCTAGTTTACTTTCCATGCCTGTAGTAGTAATAATTAAAAGAAAACTCAAAAAGATTTCTCGTTCTTCTTTTTCTTGTTGGGAGCTTTCCCGTGTAAATAGTTTTATTTCTTTTCTTTTCTTTGGGGGTCGAGAGGAGAAGACCATGATGAAAATGTTGAGTGGCTCTCATATGCATTATTTTGATTTAACCAAGAGCCCATATTACCTTGTCTTCTCCCTTGTATTAAATGCTTGCAGATTCCAGCTTAGTCCAATGCACATGCACTATTATTATTATTATCCACACCGTTCGGTCGTGCGAGTGAAAGGCAATAATGACGATATATGATGAAATGATTGAGATGAGAGAAGCTGGTATGAACTCGACCTATCTTGTTTTTGTAAATATGATTAGTTCATCGTTCCTGATTCAGCCTATTATGAATGAAACATGTTTGCAATGACAATTAGAGATTATAGTTGCTCATGCCATGCTTAATTAGCTAGGAGTTTATAATGGTTTACCTTGCGTGCCAACATGCTATTAAAATGGTTGTGATGTGGTATGATAGGGTGGTATCCTCCTTTGAACGATTCGAGTGGCTTGACTTGGCACATGTTCACGCATGTAGTTGAAACAAAATCAACATAGCCTCCATGATATTTATGTTCATGGTGATATATATCCTACTCATGCTTGCACCCATTCTTGATTAATTTTAATGCATGTTCATGACTGTTGTCGCTCTCTAGTTGGTCGCTTCCCAGTCTTTCTCTAGCCTTCACTTGTACTAAGCAGGAATACTGCTTGTGCATCTACTTCCATAAACCCCAAAGTTATTCCATATGAGTCCACCATACCTTCCTATATGCGGTATCAACCTGCTGTTCCAAGTAAATTTGTATGTGCCAAACTCTAAACCTTCAAATGAAATTCTGTTTTGTATGCTCGAACAGTTCATTTATCAACTAGGGTTGTCTATATCTTCCATGCTAGGTGGGTTATTCTCACTAGGAGTGGACTCCGCTCCTCAATCACGAGAAAATGACATGTAACCGAGATGCCCAGTCCCATGCTCAAATCAAAAATAATTGCAAACTAAACTCCCCCAGGATTGTTGTTAGTTGGAGGCACCCATTGTTTCGGGCAAGCCATGGATTGATGCTTGTTGGTGGTGGGGGAGTATAAACTTTACCATTCTATTTGGGAACCACCTATAATGTGTGTAGCATGGAAGATATCGAGATCTCCTGGTTGTTATGTTGACAATGAAAGTATGCCACCCAAAATATTATTTATCTCTATTTCAAAACTCGAGCTCTGGCACCTCTGCAAATCTCTGATTCCCTCTGCGAAGGGCCTATCTATTTACTTTTATGTTGAGTCATCATCCTCTTATTAAAAAGCACCAGTTGGTGAGCACCACTGTCATTTGCAACCATTACTATTAATTTATATTGAATATGACTATGACTGGATCTCTTTTACCATGAATTACAATGTCTAGTCAGTCCTTGATCTTCAGAGGTGCTTTGCATTTATGTTTTGCGGTCTCAGAAAGGGCTAGTGAGATACCATCTTGTTATGTAATATTATGATTGTTTTGAGAAAGTGTTGTCATCCGAGATTTATTATTATTGCTTGCTAGTTGATTATGCCATTGATATGAGTAAACATGAGACCTAAGTGTTATTGTGAATATGGTTAGTTCATAATCTTTACTGAATACTCGAATGCTAGCTTTACATATTTGCAGCAACAAGAGCAAACAGAGTTTGTAAAAGTTTTTCTTTATCACTTTCAGTTTGTCAACTTAATTGCTTGAGGACAAGCAAAGGTTTAAGCTTGGGGGAGTTGATACGTCTCCATTGTATCTACTTTTCCAAACACTTTTGCCCTTGTTTTGGACTCTAACTTGCATGATTTGAATGGAACTAACTCGGACTGGCGCTGTTTTCAGCAGAATATCCATGGCGTTATTTTTGTACAGAAATAAAAGTTCTTGGAATGACCTGAAACTTCATGGAGATTATTTTTGGAATTTATAAAAAATACTGGCGAAAGAATCAAGACCAGGGGGGCCACACCCTGTCCACGAGGGTGGGGGCGTGCGCGCCCCCTTGCCTTGTGGGCCCCCTGAGGCTCCATCGACCTCAACTCCAACTCTATATATTCACGTTCTGGGAGAAAAAAATCAGAGAGAAGGATTCATCGCGTTTTACGATACGGAGTCGCCGCCAAGCCCTAATCTCTGTTGGGAGGGCTGATCTGGAGTCCGTTTGGGGCTCCGGAGAGGGGAATCTGTCGCCGTCGTCATCATCAAACATCCTCCATCACCAATTTCATGATGCTCACCGCCGTGCGTGAGTAATTGCATCGTAGGCTTCCTGGGCGGTGATGGGTTGGATGAGATTTACCATGTAATCGAGTTAGTTTTGTTAGGGTTTGATCCCTAGTATCCATTATGTTCTAAGATTGATGTTGCTATGACTTTGCTATGCTTAATGCTTGTCACTAGGGCCCGAGTGCCATGATTTCAGATCTGAGCCTATTATGTTTTCATGAATATATGTGAGTTCCTTATCCTATCTTGCAAGTCAATGATAACCCACAAGTGTAGGGGATCGCAACAGCTTTCGAGGGTAAAGTATTCAACCCAAATTTATTGATTCGACACAAGGGGAGCCAAAGAATATTCTTGAGTATTAGCAGTTGAGTTGTCAATTCAACCACACCTGGATAACTTAGTATCTGCACCAAAGTATTTACTAGCAAAAGTGGTATGATAATAAAGGTAACGGTAGCAAAAGTAAAGATAGATGTTTTTGGGTTTTTGTAGTAGTTGTAACAGTAGCAACGGAAAAGTAAATAAGCGAAGAACAATATGTGAAAAGCTCGTAGGCAATGGATCAGTGATGGATAATTATGCCGGATGCGATTCCTCATGCAATAGTTATAACATAGGGTGATATAGAACTAGCTCCAATTCATCAATGTAATGTAGGCATGTATTCCGTAAATAGTCATACGTGCTTATGGAAAAGAACTTGTATGACATCTTTTGTCCTACCCTCCCGTTGCAGCGGGGTCCTTACGGAAACTAAGGGATATTAAGGCCTCCTTTTAATAGAGAACCGGAACAAAGCATTAACACATAGTGAATACATGAACTCCTCAAACTACGGTCATCACCGAGAAGTATCCCGATTATTGTCACTTCGGGGTTGTCGGATCATAACACATAATAGGTGACTATAGACTTGCAAGATAGGATCAAGAACACACATATATTCATGAAAACATAATAGGTTCAGATCTGAAATCATGGCACTCGGGCCCTAGTGACAAGCATTAAGCATAGCAAAGTCATAGCAACATCAATCTCAGAACATAGTGGATACTAGGGATCAAACCCTAACAAAACTAACTTGATTACATGGTAAATCTCATCCAACCCATCACCGTCCAGCAAGCCTACGATGGAATTACTCACGCACGGCGGTGAGCATCATGAAATTGGTGATGGAGGATGGTTGATGATGACGACGGCGACGAATCCCCCTCTCCGGAGCCCCGAACGGACTCCAGATCAGCCCTCCCGAGAGAGATTAGGGCTTGGCGGCGGCTCCGTGTCGTAAAACGCGATGAAACTTTCTCTCTGATTTTTTTCTCCCCGAGACGGAATATATGGAGTTGGAGTTGAGGTCGGAGGAGGTCCAGGGGGCCCACGAGATAGGAGGCCGCGCCCTAGGGGGGGCGCCCCCTGTCTCGTGGACAGGCTGTGGGCCCCCTGGCATTAATTCTTTCGCCAAAAATTCTTATTAATTCCAAAAAGTGCCTCCGTGGATTTCCAGGACATTCCGAGAACTTTTCTTTTCTACACATAAAACAACATCATGGTAGTTCTGCTGAAAACAGCGTCAGTCCGGGTTAGTTTCATTCAAATCATGCAAGTTAGAGTCCAAAACAAGGGCAAAAGTGTTTGGAAAAGTAGATACGTTGGAGACGTATCAACTCCCCCAAGCTTAAACCTTTGCTTGTCCTCAAGCAATTCAGTTGATAAACTGAAAGTGATAAAGAAAAACTTTTACAAACTCTGTTTGCTCTTGTTGTTGTAACATGAAAAGCCAGCATTCAAGTTTCAGCAAATATTATGAACTAACCATACTCACAATAACACATAGGTCTCACAATTACTCATATCAATAGCATAATCAGCTAGCGAGCCATAATAATAAAACTCGGATGACAACACTTTCTCAAAATAATCATAACATGATATAACAAAATGGTATCTCGCTAGCCCTTTCTGAGACCGCAAAACATAAATGCAGAGCACCTTTAAAGATCAAGGACTGACTAAACATTGTAATTCATGGTAAAAGAGATCCAGTCAAGTCATACCCAATATAAACCAATAATAATGAATGCAAATGACAGTGTGCTCTCCAGCGGGTGCTTTTAATAAGAAGGGATGATGACTCAACATAAAAGTAAATAGATAGGCCCTTCGCAGAGGGAAGCAGGGATTTGTAGAGGTGCCAGAGCTCGATTTTAAAATAGAGATTGAATAACATTTTGAGCGGCATACTTTTGCTGTCAACGCAACAACTATGAGATGGCTGTATCTTCCATACTACATGCATTATAGGCAGTTCCCAAACAGAATGGTAAAGGTTTATACTCCCCCAACCACCAACAAGCATCAATCCATGGCTTGCTCGAAACAACGAGTGCCTCCAACATACAACAGCCCTGGGGGAGTTTTGTTTAATTATTTTGATTTGCTTTGATCTTTTTGGATCATGGGACTGGGCATCCCGGTTACCGGCCCTTTCTCGTGAATGAGGAGCGGAGTCCACTCCTCTTGAGAATAACCCACCTAGCATGGAAGATATAGGCAGCCCTAGTTGTAACATGAGCTGCTCGAGCATACAAAACAGAATTTCATTTGAAGGTTTGGAGTTTGGCACATACAAATTTACTTGGAACGGCAGGTAAATACCGCATATAGGTAGGTATAGTGGACTCATACGGAACAACTTTGGGGTTTAAGGAGTTTGGATGCACAAGCAGTATTCCCGCTTAGTACAGGTGAAGGCTAGCAAAAGACTGGGAAGCGACCAACTGAGAGAGCGACAACAGTCGTAAACATGCATTAAAATTAATTCACACCGAGTACAAGCATGAGTAGGATATAATCCACCATGAACATAAATATCGTGAAGGCTATGTTGATTTGATTCAACTACATGCGTGAACATGTGCCAAGTCGAGTCACTCAATTCATTCAAAGGAGGATACCATCCCATCATATCACATCATAATCATTCTAATAGCATGTTGGCACGCAAGGTAAACCATTATAACTCATAGCTAATCAAGCATGGCACAAGCAACTATAATCTCTAAATGTCATTGCAAATATGTTTACTTCATAATAGCTGACTCAGGAACGATGAACTCATCATATTTACAAAAACAAGAGAGGTCGAGTTCATACCAGCTTTTCTCATCCCAATAAGTCCATCATATATCGTCATTATTGCCTTTCACTTGCACGACCGAACGATGTGTATAATAATAAGAGTGCACGTGCATTGGACTAAGCTGGAATCTGCAAGCATTCAACTCAAGAGAGAAGACAAGTAATATGGGCTCTAAATTAAATAAACAATCATGCATATAAGAGCCACTAAGCATTTTCAATATATGGTCTTCTCGACCCCCAAAGGAAAGAAAATAAAATAAAACTATTTACACGGGAAAGCTCCCAACAAGTAAGAAGAAGAACTAGAAATCTTTTTGGGTTTTCATTTTAATTCTACTACAAGCAAGGAAATTAAACTAACTATTTTTTTTGGTTTTTCTTAAGGTTTATCAAACACACAAGAAGAAAACTAGAAAAAGAAATTTAAACTAGCATGGATAATACAATGAAAGAGTATGAGCACCGACGACTAGTGTGTGAACATGAATGTAAAGTCGGTGAGAAATACGTACTCCCCCAATCTTAGGCTTTTGGCCTAAGTTGGTTTAATACCAATGACCGCCTGGCTGATATCCATAAGTGAAACTGGGGTAGTACTGAGATGCAGAGGCGACCGCCTCCTGAGCAGCAGCGTGTTGGCGAGCTGCCTCCATTCCCCTCTCATATTCAGTTGCTTCTTCCCTGGTGACAACATATCTTCCTTTTGCCTGATAATCAAAAAGGTAGGGAGCAGGAAGAGTAACAGGGACGACGTTGCGTCTGTCATAGATTAGTCGATAATGGAGGAATTGTTCATTCCTCTCAAGAAAATGATGATCAAACATAGCTTCTTTATCCAAATAAACAGGAGGTACAATCATATCCCCCTCTCGTGGAGCTATATTAAGAAAATTAGCCACACGGGTTGCATAAATTCCTCCAAAGAAATCTCCCCTTCTACTATTATTCTGCAACCTACGTGCAACTATTGCCCCCAAGTTATAACCTTTATAACCTGACACAGCACTCTTGAGGACACAAAGATCAGGGGCACACATGTGACATACCTCGTCCTTACCGTTAATGCATCTACCAATAAAGAGAGCAAAGTAATGTATAGCAGGAAAATGAATGCTCCCTATGGTAGCTTGTGCTATGTCCCTAGATTCTCCCACAGTAATACTAGCAAGAAAATCTCTAAATTCAGATTTGCGAGGATCATTAATATTACCCCACTGCGGGAGTTTGCAAGCAGTTGTGAAATCCTCTAAATCCATGGTATAAGATGTGTCATAAATATCAAACATGACACTAGGAGAATTACACGCAAAAATATATTCGAACCTCCGCACAAAGGAATCAGTCAATTGATAATATTGAGGACACTTATCTTGTAAGAAGTCCTCCAGCTCGGCATTACGCACATACGCGTCAAATTCTTCCTTGAAGCCTGCTTCGACCATAAAATCATCGGATGGCCACTCACAAGCCCGTACATTTGCGTCCCTTGGCAAATTAACATCTTGTTCACGTATAGCAATCCTTGGCCCTTTCTTTGCCGAGGAACCTCCTTGGTACATTCTTCTAAGCATATTTCTTTTTCTGAAAATTTCTGAAATTTTAGTAACTTCAAAATAAAAGTGAATAAAACTAAACAAGATTGATAGCAACTACTCCTACAAGTGCCTAGAGCCTATATCATGCATTGGAATTGCTTGGGACCTCAAAAATTTAACATGCAAGCTCAAGAACATGGTCACCTATGCAGCAAAAATTTGCAATGAATAAAGCACTAGAACAAAAACTAATTGGACCAATGGAGGAGTCACATACCAAGCAACAATCTCCCAAAGCAGTTTTGTGAATGGAGCTTTGAGCTAAGAGATCGAAAATCGCAGCAAAACGAGCTAGAACTCGTGCTTGAGCTGGATGGGGATTTTTTTGGGTAGAAGATGAAGTGTGTGGGTGCTGGCATAAGTGGAGGGGAGCCACCAGGGGCCCACGAGACAGGGGGCGCGCCCTACAGGGGGGGCCCTCCTCTCTCGTGGCCTGGTGCTTGCCCCTCCTGCAGTGTTTTCAGTGCCTAAAATCCTCAAATATTCCAGAAAAAATCATACTAAATTTGCAGGGCATTTGGAGCACTTTTATTTTCGGACTATTTTTTAATGCACGGATAATTCAGAAAACAGACGGATAATACTATTTTTGCTTTATTTATTCTAAATAACAGAAAGTAAAAGGAGGGTACAGAAGGTTGTGCCTTCTAGTTTCATCCATCTCGTGATCATCAAAATGAACCTACTAACAAGGTTGATCAAGTCTTGTTAACAAACTCATTCCGAATAACACGGAACCGGAGAAATTTCGAATAACACTAAGTTACCTCAACGGGGATATGAAAATCCCCAACAATAAGAATATCATACTTTTTCTTGACAGTAGGGAGAGGAAATTCAAAACCTCCAAAAATGATAGTTGGAACTTTTTCAATAGAATTGATGCTATGAACTTGAGATTGTTTCCTCGGAAAGTGTACCGTATGCTCATTACCATTAACATGAAATGTGACATTGCCTTTGTTGCAATCAATAACAGCCCCTGCAGTATTAAGAAAAGGTCTACCAAGGATAATAGACATACTATCGTCCTCGGGAATATCAAGAATAACAAAGTCCGTTAAGATAGTGACATTTGCAACCACAACAGGCACATCCTCACAAATACCGACAGGTATAGCAGTTGATTTATCAGCCATTTGCAAAGATATTTCAGTAGGTGTCAACTTATTCAATTCAAGTCTACGATATAAAGAGAGAGGCATAACACTAACACCGGCTCCAAGATCACATAAAGCAGTTCTAACATAATTTCTTTTAATGGAGCATGGTATAGTTGGAACACCCGGATCTCCAAGTTTCTTTGGTATTCCACCCTTAAAAGTGTAATTAGCAAGCATGGTGGAAATTTCAGCTTCCGGTATCTTTCTTTTATTTGTGATGATATCCTTCATATACTTAGCATAAGGATTTACTTTAAGCATATCAGTTAAGCGCATACGTAAGAAAATAGGTCTAATCATTTCAGCAAAGCGCTCAAAATCCTCATCATCCTTTGACTTGGATGGTTTAGGAGGAAAGGGCATGGGTTTCTGAACCCATGGTTCTCTTTCTTTACCGTGCTTCCTAGCAACAAAATCTCTCTTATCATAACGTTGATTCTTTGATTGTGGGTTATCAAGATCAACAGCAGGTTCAATCTCTACATCATTGTCTTTGCTAGGTTGAGCATCAACATGAACATTATCATTAACATTATCACTAGGTTCATGTTCATCACCTGATTGTGTTTCAGCATCAGAAATAGAAATATCATTGGGATTCTCAGGTGTGTCTACAGTAGGTTCACTAGAAGCATGCAAAGTTCTATCGTTTTTCTTTTCTTCTTTTTAGAAGAACTAGGTGCCTCTAAATTATTTCTCTGAGAATCTTGCTCGATTCTCTTAGGGTGGCCTTCAGGATACAAAGGTTCCTGAGTCATTCTACCAGTTCTAGTAGCCACTCTAACAGCAAAGTCATTTTTATTATTCAATTCATCAAGCAAATCATTTTGAGCTTTGAGTACTTGCTCAGCTTGAGTAGCAACCATAGAAGCATATTTGCTAACGCGGTGAAGTTCATCTTTAACTCTAGCCAGATTATCACCTACGCGTCCTATCTCGAAAGCATTATTCTTTAACTCTCTACCAACATAAGCATTAAAACTTTCTTGTCTAGCCATAAAGTCATCAAATTCATCTAAGCATGGGCTATGAAATTTAGTAGAGGGTATTTCAACTTTATCATATCTATAGAGAGAATTTACCTTTACTACCTGTGTCGGGTTATCAAGACAATGTGGTTCTTCAGGCGGTATATTAAGACCATGTATTTCTTCAATAGGTGGTAAATTCTTAACATCTTCAGCTTTAATACCTTTTTCTTTCATTGATTTCTTTGCCTCTTGCATATCTTCAGGACTGAGAAATAAAACACCTCTCTTCTTCGGAGTGGGTTTAGGAATAGGCTCAGGAGTTGGCTCAATTGGTTCAGGAATTACTTCAGGAACTGGCTCAGGAAGAGTCCAATTATTTTCATTAGTCAACATATTATTCAATAATATTTCAGCTTCGTCGACTGTTCTTTCCCTGAAAACACAACCAGCACAACTATCCAAGTAGTCCTTGGAAGCATCGGTTAGTCCATTATAAAAGATATCAAGTATTTCATTTTTCTTAAGAGGATGATCAGGCAAAGCATTAAGTAACCGGAGAAGCCTCCCCCAAGCTTGTGGGAGACTCTCTTCTTTGATTTGCACAAAATTATATATTTCCCGCAAGGCAGCTTGTTTCTTATGAGCAGGGAAATATTTAGCAGAGAAGTAATAAATCATATCCTGGGGACTACGCACACAACCAGGAGCAAGAGAATTATACCAAGTCTTAGCATCACCCTTTAATGAGAACGGAAATATCTTAAGGATATATAAATAGCGAGACTTCTCATCATGAGTAACAGGGTGGCTATATCATTCAACTTGGTAAGATGTGCCACAACAGTTTCAGATTCAAGGCCATAAAAAGGATCAGATTCAACTAAAGTAATAATATCAGGATCAACAGAGAATTCATAATCCTTATCAGTAACACAGATAGGTGAAGTAGCAAAAGCAGGATCGGGTTTCATTCTAGCATTAAGAGACTGCTGCTTCCATTTAGCTAATAATTTCTTAAGATCATTTCTATCATTGCAAGCAAGAATTTCCATAGCAGCTGCTTCATTCATAACATAACCCTTAGGAACAACAGGTAATACATAATCATTGGGGGAACGTTCATCATCACTATCATCAATAATAGGTTCTTCAATATTTTCATTCCCCCTAACTCTAGCAAGTTGTTCATCTAGAAATTCACCTAATGGCAAAGTAGTATCACGCACAGAAGTAGTTTCATCATGCATAGCAGAAGTGGCATCATCAATAACATGCGACATATCAGAATTCATAGCAGTAGCAGGTTTAGGTGTCGCAAGCCTACTAATAACGGAAGGAGAATCTAGTGCAGAGCTAGATGGCAGTTCCTTACCTCCCCTCGTAGTTGAGGGCAAAATCTTGGTCTTAGCGTCTTTCAAGTTCTTCATAGTGATCAACATATATAAATCCCAAGTGACTCAGGGAATAGAGCTATGCTCCCCGGCAACGGTGCCAGAAATTAGTCTTGATAATCCACAAGTGTAGGGGATCGCAACAACTTTCGAGGGTAAAGTATTCAACCCAAATTTATTGATTCGACACAAGGGGAGCCAAAGAATATTCTTGAGTATTAGCAGTTGAGTTGTCAATTCAACCACACCTGGATAACTTAGTATCTACAGCAAAGTATTTAGTAGCAAAAGTGGTATGATAATAAAGGTAATGGTAGCAAAAGTAAAGATAGATGTTTTTGGGTTTTTGTAGTAGTTGTAACAGTAGCAACGGAAAAGTAAATAAGCGAAGAACAATATGTGAAAAGCTCGTAGGCAATGGATCAGTGATGGATAATTATGCCGGATGCGATTCCTCATGCAATAGTTATAACATAGGGTGATATAGAACTAGCTCCAATTCATCAATGTAATGTAGGCATGTATTCCGTAAATAGTCATACGTGCTTATGGAAAAGAACTTGTATGACGTCTTTTGTCCTACCCTCCCGTTGCAGCGGGGTCCTTACGGAAACTAAGGGATATTAAGGCCTCCTTTTAATAGAGAACCGGAACAAAGCATTAGCACATAGTGAATACATGAACTCCTCAAACTACGGTCATCACCGAGAAATACCCCGATTATTGTCACTTCGGGGTTGTCGGATCATAACACATAATTGGTGACTATAGAATTGCAAGATAGGATCAAGAACACACATATATTCATGAAAACATAATAGGTTCAGATCTGAAATCATGGCACTCGGGCCCTAGTGACAAGCATTAAGCATGGCAAAGTCATAGCAACATCAATCTCAGAACATAGTGGATACTAGGGATCAAACCCTAACAAAACTAACTTGATTACATGGTAAATCTCATCCAAGCCATCACCGTCCAGCAAGCCTACGATGGAATTACTCACACACGGCGGTGAGCATCACAAAATTTGTGATGGAGGCTGGTTGATGATGACGATGGCGACGAATCCCCCTCTCCGGAGCCCCGAACGGACTCCAGATCAGCCCTCCCGAGAGAGATAAGGGCTTGGCGGCGGCTCCATGTCGTAAAACGGGATGAAACTTTCTCCCTGATTTTTTTCTCCCCAAGACGGAATATATGGAGTTGGAGTTGAGGTCGGAGGAGGTCCAGGGGGCCCACGAGATAGGAGGCCGTGCCCTAGGGGGGCGCCCCCCTGTCTCATGGACAGGTTGTGGGCCCCCTGGCATTAATTCTTTCGCCAAAAATTCTTATTAATTCCAAAAAGTGCCTCCGTGGATTTCCAGGACATTCCGAGAACTTTTCTTTTCTACACATAAAACAACATCATGGTAGTTCTGCTGAAAATAGCGTCAGTCCGGGTTAGTTTCATTGAAATCATGCAAGTTAGAGTCCAAAACAAGGGCAAAAGTGTTTGGAAAAGTAGATACGTTGGAGACATATTAGTCAATAGTCACCTACTATGTGTTATGATCCGATAACCCTGAAGTGACAATAATCGGGACCACTCCCGGTGATGACCGTAGATTGAGGAGTTCATGTATTCATCAAGTGTTAATACTTTGGTCCGGTACTCCATTAAAAGGAGGCCTTAATATCCCTTAGTTTCCAATAGGACCCCGCTGCCACGGGAGGGTAGGACAAAAGATGTCATGCAAGTTCTTTTCCATAAGCATGTATGACTATATTCAGAATACATGCCTAAATTACATTGATGAACTGGATCTAGTTCTATGTCACCCTATGTTATAACTGTTGCATGAGGAATCACATCCGACATAATTATCCATCATTGATCCATTGCCTACGAGCTTTTCACATATTGATCTTTGCTTAGTTACTTTACCATTGCCACTGTTACGATTACTACAAAACTGCTACTGTTACTTTTGCCACTGTTACCGTTACTTCCATATTACTTGCTACTAAATACTTTGCTGCAGATATTAAGTCTTTCATGTGTGGTTGAATTGACAACTCAACTGCTAATACTTGAGAATATTCTTTGGCTCCCCTTGTGTCGAATCAATAAATTTGGATTGAATACTCTACCCTCGAAAACTGTTGCGATCCCCTATACTTGTGGGTTATCAATGGCACTCTCGCCTTCTTCAGCAGGCCTTTCGCTCTGCGCCATCTTAAGCTCGTGGCGTATGAGCGGGAGATCATTTGCTTCGTGCAGGCGGTGTGCCATTGGTGGCCCTATCTGTGGGGTCGGTCTTTCCAGATTCGCACGGATCACTACAGCCTCAAGTTCTTGCTGGACCAGAGGCTCTCGACCGTGCTGCAGCACCAGTGGATCAGCAAGCTCTTCACCTTCGACTTCCCCGTCGAGTATTGCCCGGGTCATCTTAACACCATGGCCGACGCCTTGTCTCGCCGAGACGCCGACCACGACACTACCGTCGCCAACTCTGAGGGGGCGACGCTCTGCATCCGCTCCGGGCCGACCTTCGGCCTCTTCACCGACATTCGTCGGGCGACGGCGACAGCGGCCGACGCACTTCTTCTTCAGCAGCAGCTGGCTGCGGGCATGCTGGAGGAGCCTTCGCGCTTCACCGACGGCCTGCTCCTCCATGCGCGTCGGGTCTTCATGCTGGCGCATGACAATCTCCGTCACAAGGTGTTGTTGCTGACCCACTCGGCGGGCCATGAGGGTGTGCAGAAAACTCTCCGTCATCTCCGCTGCGGCTCCTACATCCCTGGTAATCGGGCCCTGGTCCGTGACTGGGTTCGGTCTTGTGTGGCGTGTCAGCGCAACAAGACGGAGACACTATGGCTTACTGGTCTGCTCCAACCCTTGGAGGTGTCGTCTCAGGTCTGGGCAGATATCTCCATGTACTTCATCGAGGGCCTCCCCAAGGTGGGCGGCAAATTGGTCCTTCTCACGGTGGTTGACCGCTTCTCCAAATATGCTCGCTTCATTGCGCTCGGTCATCCCTACACTGCTGCCTCCGTGGCCCGCGCCTTCTTTGACGGTATTGTTCGTCTCCACGGGTTTCCCTCTTCGATCGTCAACGATCGGGACCCGGTGTTCACCGGACATGTCTGGCGTGATCTCTTCCGGTTGGCGGGCATGAAACTCCACCTGAGCATAGCCTTCCATCCTCAGACGGACGGCCAGTCCGAGGTTGTCAACAAGGTGATTGCCATGTATTTGCATTGTGTCACAGGTGATCGTCCTCGCACTTGGGTGGAATGGCTCTCATGGGCGGAGTACTGCTACAACACCTCCTATCACTCCGCCCTATGCGCCACTCCTTTTGAGGTGGTCTATGGCCGGCCGCCACCGCCCATCATTCCAATTGATCTGACGACGGCTCGGATGGAGGTGGCCGGTGAGCTTATGCAGCACCGTGACAACATGTTGGCCGAAGTTCGGCAACGCCTCCTTCAGGCCCAGCAGCTGGCCAAGCACTACTACAATGACCACCATCACGAGGTGCAGTTTGCGGTGGGTGATTGGGTGTGGCTACGTCTTGTTCAGCGCTCTACGCAGTCACTGGACCCACGCGCGAAGCGCAAGCTGGGCCCTCGTTATGCCGGGCCCTTTGCTGTCTTGGAGCGCATTGGGAAGGTGGCTTACCGCCTTCAGCATCCTGCTGGAGCATGCATTCATGACGTCTTTCATGTGGGGCTGTTGCAGCCTTACCGTGGGTAGCCACCTGCGGCCCCTCCCGCGCTCCCTCCGACCTTTGACGGACGCATACTTCCGGGACCAAAGAAGGTGTTGCAGGCCCAGCTCCGTCGTGGGGTGTGGTACGTGATGATTCAATGGAGTGGACTTCCGGCGGAGGAGGTCTCTTGGGAGCAGCGTGACGAGTTCCGCCAACACTACCCAGACATTCAGCTCGAGGACGAGCTATTTGCGCAGGTGGGGAGAGATGTTATGACCGGGCAGACTTATGGCCGTAGGAGGCCCACCGGGAAGGTTTAGTTAGGGGCCTGGCCCACAAGTTATCTTATTTTTTAGTATTGTGTTTATATATACTAGTTGTAAGACTATTTTTGAGATTAAGCAATAACAAGAATTCTATTGCCCGGCTCCCAGAGGAGCCAGACCCTAACCCTACCTCCCTCCTTCCATCTCGCGATGGCGCCTGCGCGCCGGCCGCCACGCCCTCACCCTCGTCAGCCTCCGGTCTTCCCCTACAACCTAAGGAGCAGGACCGGTAGGACCCTGGGTTCTACCACCATGCAACCATTGTGACAATCTTGGCCTCCTGGATATGTCATTTTTGCTTCAAAGGATATTCCCTTTCTCCTTCAAACAACTATTTATTTTTCATTTATACCCCTTTTACTCTGTAATTTCTTGATTAGGGGATAAGAGAGGGGTGCAGTATTTGCACAAGTATCCGGGATACACTATAATTTGCACAAGTTCTTGCAATTATTGTTACAGGAGTTTTTCTTTTGTGTGATAAAGAGTTGAGACAATCAAGGTTTTGAGAAAGGCATTGCATTGCCTTGTACTTGACAATCAAGCTTTCTCTTTAAGTTTTCGGTTTCAATTCATAAAATGATAATTCAACTATGTACTTATTTTTGGGAAAAGGCTTCTCCTCAACTGACTAATCGTTCACGCGCGTGGACCACCTCGGTGAGACCGTGAGCGTCCGATCGGTGCTTGATCTTGCGGTGCACAACACCCTACCCAGCACACGTGTTTGCAACTTGGCGATGTTGCAAATAGCCGAGCACAACATAGGACGTGTTGCGGACCGACTAGTCGAGTGCCACACATCCCATGAATGTAGTCACATACGCAACCTTATCTCCTCGAGCCATCATATTCCTCTCGATGCATCCCCCTTTCCCCCAAATTTATTTTTTCCGAAAAAAAATTATCTTCCCGAGCCATTGTCTTGCTCTTGACACATCCCCCTTTCCCCTAAATTTATTTTTCCTTGCAGGTCACATCCATCCAATTCCTCTCCAAGTTGTCGTCATGCGCAATGCTTCTGAGAATGTTGCCACTGTTGCATAGCATCTCCTTGGAGCCACGCGCCATCACCATGAGTTTTGCACAAAGGCGCTATGTCACACCCAATATGCGATCCTATCCGAGAGGAACTCGAAGGTCCCACCAAGGATAGATCCGCATATTGAAACGCTTTTGCAAGGTGGATATCATTACATTGTACCATTACATAATTGTTGTGGATACATACAAAAGGCATACAATGCCACATGAATACAACAAACTCATACATAAGAGCATCATCCGACTACGGATGAAACACAAACAGAAACTCAAACGACATCCACCCGGCTAGCCCAGGCTGCCGACCTAGAACCTATTCCCTGATCGAAGAAGCACAAGAAGAACTCCAAAACAAGTAAACATCGCTCTCATGTCATGATCATCGCATTACCTGTACCTGCAACTGTTGTTGCAGTAATATGTGAGCCACGAGGACTCTGCAATCCCATTACCATGGTATCAAGACTAGCAAAGCTTAAAGGGTATGGAATGGATAAGTGGTGAGGTTGCAGCAGTGACTAAGCATGATATGGTGGCTAACTTACGAATACAAGAACAAGATGAGAAGCTACGCAAACGGTCGCAAACTAGTAAAGACCAAGAAGTGATCCTGAACTACTTACGTTCAAACATAACCCCACTGTGTTCTCTTCTCGACCCACTCGAAAAGAGACCGTCACGGTTACACACGCGGTTGGGTATTTTAATTCGAATCTGGTGTCAAGTTCTCTGCAACCGGATATTAACAAATTCCCATCTGCCACATAACCGCGGGCACGGCTCTCGAAAGTTTAAACCCGGCAAGGGTGTCCCAACTTAGCCCATTATAAGCTCCCGATCCGCGGAGGCAATCCTCCATCATGGGACATCCGATCAGATTCGGGGTCCCGGTGCACAAGACATTTCGACAATGCTAAAACAAAACCAGCAAGACCGCTCGAATGTGCCAACAAATCCTGATAGGAGCTGCACGTATCTCGTTCTCAAGGCACACCGGATTGTCCAAACTTCCAGTAGGCCAAATCCAGAGTTGCCCCTGGCGGTCACCGGCGATTGATGGGTTTGGACCAACACTCAGAGGAGCACTGGCCCGGGGGGTTGATTAAAAATACTAGGGGTTCGGAGAAAATCCCCTATTTAAGTTTTAGTTGTTATTAGGCAAATGGTAAAACCAAGGTTGGGCCTTGCTGGAAGAGTTTTATTCAAAGCAAATTGTCAAGAGGGTCCCATACCCCTCATCGTGTTAGGGATGCAAAATCAAGGAACATAACACCAGTATGACGGAAACTAGGGCGCCAAGAGTGGAACAAAGCACCAGGAATAAGGCCGAGCCTTCCGCCCTTTACCAAGTATATAGATTCATTAATTAAATAAGAGATATTGTGATATCCCAAAATATCCATGTTCCAACATGGAACAACCTGCAACTACACCTGCAACTAGCAACACTATAAGAGGGGCTGAGCAAAGTGGTAACATAGCCATACAACAGTTTGCTAGGAAGGGTGAAAAAGGTTAGAGGTTGTCATGGCAATTTGGGAGGCTCGATAAAAAAGTGGTAGGTAGCATGACATAGCGATAGCATCAAGACAACTAGCATAGCAATGATAGTAGTGAGATCTGGGTGACGGCCATCTTGCCTAAAATCACGCTAGGAAGAAGATCGAGTCCACGAAGAAGATGAACGGGCGTAGACAAACCAAGCGTAGACGAACGAATCCTCACGATCGCAACGAAATAGGAACTATCGAGAAGAAGCACAACCGGAAAGAAGCAAACAACATGGTAAACACACAACACATAAACATGGCATGATGCACATCCAAGTATGATGCATTACAAGGCTACATGATGCTACTCATGGCAAGGGATGAAGCATAATAAAACTACCTATCTAGGCAAGTTCAAATGGGGCCGGAACAACGAACAACAAAACCAGAAAATCCCCATATGCATATTTCAAAAATTGGTACTGTTCTGCCCTAAACCATATTTTGATGTTGTTAAACAGCAAAAGTAAATGCATCAAGTTAATCTATGCATTTTTCTACCCCAAATACATATAAATTTTATTAAACTCAAAGCTACCGTTATTAAGTTATGAAATAAATCATTTTAGCATGTCATTTGTGCAAACTAAATGCAAACAACAATTTAAACATTTTAAACATGAATGAGAGTTGCAAGTTATTAAACTAGATGAAGTTCTAAGCATTTGACATATAAAGTTTGTTTAATTTGGGTGCATGCATATTTAGTTATTAACAATACAAAACAGGGGCATTTCCTGAAATTATGCAAAAGAAAATAAAACAACAGGGGAACACGTAATGAGCCAGCCACTGTCAATGACGAGGGGGCCCGGGGTGCTGAGGTGGCAGGAGTGTGGGTGTGGACGGGAGTGTGTGTGGGCAGAGAGAATGACGAGTGGGGTCTACTATCATAGAGGCAACAGAGGCAAAAATTGGGGGTTCTAAATATGCTCTAGACGGGATTCGAACCCGGGTCTCCCAGGTAGAACTCTGTGACCCGATCCACCGCGCCATTGCTACTGTTGTTGTAGGGATGGGGCCACAGCTCCTTTTGGACTAGACTCACGGCGGACGGGGCTTCTTCTCCTCTGCAACAAAGAAGACCTGCACCGGCAGGCAACGGTGAAACAGCGGGGTTCAGGAGGCGGCGGAGGGCAACCGGATAGGCTACTGCGAGGCTCGGCCACTAGGGGGGTGCAGCGGCGCTCGAGCTTGAGCGTTGCTCGGCTCGGGGCCATGGCATGGCGCGGCAAGGCAGGGAAGAAACCTCACGCAAGGTGAGGCAAAGTAGGAAGCGTGGGCGAGGACCTGGGGGTGTGCGCGCGAGCAATGTGGTGCATGGAACAAGGAGACGCGGGCATCACGTTGGAGGCACGGCAAGGCGGATGCTTCCGAGGAGAGCTGGGTATGCGCGCGGGCATGCACATGTGCAGGAACTGCAGAAGCTTGTGACCATGGCCACGAAACACGGCCAGACATGGGGTTGCGCTACTAGGCGAAGCGGCAGCGCGGGCGTGGGATGCCAGCTGCGCATGTTGTGGATGTGTGGGTGTGCGCGGGAGAGGCGTGCATGAGTGCTGCGACCGGGTGGGAACAAGGGCGAAGACCCCGTGGTCAGAGCACCCACTCTGGCCATGGATGAAAAAGCTGTTGGAGAACGTAGTAATTTCTAAAAATTTCCTACGCACACGCAAGATCATGGTGATGCATAGCAACAAGAAGGGAGAGTGTTGTCTACGTGCCCCCATAGACCGAAAGTGGAAGCGTTAGCACAACGCGGTTGATGTAGTCGTACGTCTTCATGATCTGACCGATCAAGTACCGAACGCACGGCACCTCCGAGTTCAGCACATGTTCAGCTCGATGACGACCCACAAACTCCGATCTAGCAGAGCTTTGCGGGAGAGTTCCGTCAGCACGACGGCGTGTTGACGGTGTTGATGATGCTACCGACGCAGGGCTTTGCCTAAGCACCGCTACGGTATTACCAAGGTGGAATCTGGTGGAGGGGGGCACCGCACACGGCTAAGAGATCAAGAGATCAATTATTGTGTCTACAGGTGCCCCCTGCCCCCGTATATAAAGGATCAAGGGGAAGGGGGCGGCCGGCCAAGAGGAGGCGCGCCAGGGAGGAGTCCTACTCCCACCGGGAGTAGGACTCCCTCTTTTTCTAGTTGGAGTAGGAGGAGGAAAGGAAGGAAGAGAGGAGAGGAAGGAAAGGGGGGAAGCCCCTCCTCTTCTCCACTAGGGCCCATGAGGCCCAACAAACCCCCCGAGGGGTTCCGGTAACCCCCAGGTACTCCGGTATATGCCCGAAACCTTCCGAAACCATTCCGGTGTCCGAACATACTCATCCAATATATCGATCTTTACGTCTCGACCATTTCGAGACTCCTCGTCATGTCCGTGATCATATCCGGGACTCTGAACTACCTTTCGGTACATCAAAACACAAAAACTCATAATACCGATCGTCACCAAACTATAAGCATGTGGACCCTACGGGTTCGAGAACTATGTAGACATGACCGAGACTCGTTTCCGGTCAATAACCAATAGCGGAACCTCGATGCTTATATATGTTCCCACATATTCTATGAAGATCTTTATCGGTCAAACCGCATAACTACATACATTGTTCCCTTTGTCATTGGTATGTTACTTGCCCGAGATTCGATCGTCATCTCAATACGTAGTTCAATCTCGTTACCGGCAAGTCTCTTTACTCGTTATGTAATGCTTTGTCCCGCAACTAACTCATTAGTCACATTTCTTGCAAGGCTTATAGGGATGCGCATTACCGAGAGGGCCTAGAGATACCTCTCCGACAATCGGAGTGACAAATCCTAATCTCGAAATAAGCCAACTCAACATGTACCTTCGGAGACACCTGTAGAGCTCCTTTATAATCACCCAGTTACGTTGTGACCTTTGGTAGCACACAAAGTGTTCCTCCAGTAAACGGGAGTTGCATAATCTCATAGTCGTAGGAACATGTATAAGTCATGAAGAAAGCAATAGCAATATGCTAAACGATCTAGTGCTAAGCTAACGGAATGGGTCAAGTCAATCACATCATTCTCCTAATGATGTGATCATGTTAATCAAATGACAACTCATGTCTATGGCTAGGAAACATAACCATCTTTGATCAACGAGCTAGTCAAGTAGAGGCATACTAGTGACAATGTTTGTCTATGTATTCACACATGTATTATGTTTCCAATTAATACAATTCTAGCATGAATAATAAACATTTTATCATGATATGAGGAAATAAATAAAAACTTTATGCCTCTAGGGCATATTTCCTTCAGTCTACCACTTGCACTAGAGTCAATAATCTAGATTACACAGTAATGATTCTAACACCCATGGAGTCTTGGTAATGATCATGTTTTGCTCATGGAAGAGGCTTAGTCAACGGGTCTGCAACATTCAGATCTGTATATATCTTGAAATCTCTATGTATCCCACCTGGACTTGGTCCCGGATGGAATTGAAGCATCTCTTGATGTGCTTGGTTCTCTTGTGAAATCTGGATTCCTTTGCCAAGTATTGTCACAAAAGATTTTCATTGGACCCGATGCACTAGGTATGAAACCTAGATCGGATATGAACTCCTTCATGCAGACTCCTTCATTTGCTGCTTCCGAAGCAGCTATGTACTCCGCTTCACATGTAGATCCCGCCACGACGCTTTGTTTATAACTACACCAACTGACAGCTCCACCGTTCAATATAAACACATATCCGGTTTGCGATTTAGAATTGTCCGGATCAGTGCCAAAGCTTGCATCGACGTAACCATTTACGACTAGCTCTTTGTCACCTCCATAAATGAGAAACATATCCTTAGTCCTTTTCAGGTATTTCAGGATATTCTTGACCGATGTCCAATGATCCACTCCTGGATTACTTTGGTACCTCCCTGCTAAGCTAATAGCTAGGCACACATCAGGTCTGCTACACAGCATTGCATACATGATAGAGCCTATGCCTTAAGCATAGGGAACATCTTTCATTTTCTCTGTATCTTCTGCAGTGGTTGGGCATTGAGTCTGACTCAACTTCACACCTTGTAATACAGGCAAGAACCCTTTCTTTGCTTGATCCATTTTGAACTTTTTCAAAACTTTATCAAGGTATGTGCTTTGTGAAAGTCCAATTAAGCGTCTTGATCTATCTCTATAGATCTTGATGTCCAATATATAGGCAGCTTCACTGAGGTCTTTCATTGAAAAAAAATTATTCAAGTATTCTTTTATGCTATCCAGAAATTCTATATCATTTCCAATCAACAATATGTCGTCTACATATAATATCAGAAATGCTACAGAGCTCCCACTCACTTTCTTGTAAATACAGGCTTCTCCAAAAGTCTGTATAAAACCATATGCTTTTATCACACTATCAAAACGTTTATTCCAACTCCGAGAGGCTTGCACTAGTCCATAAATGGATCACTGAGTTTGCACACTTTGTTAGCACCTTTCGGTTCGACAAAACCTTCTGGTTGCATCATATACAACTCTTCTTCCATAAATCCATTCAGGAATGCAGTCTTTACATCCATTTGCCAAATTTCATAATCATAAAATGCGGCAATTGCTTACATGATTCGGACAGACTTAAGCATCGCTATGGGTGAGAAAGTCTCATCGTAGTCAACCCCTTGAACTTGTCGAAAACCTTTCGCAACAAGTCGAGCTTTGTAGACAGTAACATTACCATCAGCGTCAGTCTTCTTCTTGAAGATCCATTTATTTTTGATGGCTTGCAGATCATCAGGTAAGTCAACCAAAGTCCACACTTTGTTCTCATACATGGATCCCATCTCAGATTTCATGGCCTCAAGCCATTTTGCAGAATCTGGGCTCATCATCGCTTCCTCATAGTTCGTAGGTTCGCCATGGTCAAGTAACATGACCTCCAAAATAGGATTACCGTACCACTCTTGTGCGGATCTTACTCTAGTTGACCTACGAGGTTCAGTAGTAACTTAATATGAAGTTTCATGATCAATATCATTAACTTCCTCACTAATTGGTGTAGACGTCACAGGAACCGGTTTCTATGATGAACTACTTTCCAATAAGGGAGTAGGTATAGTTACCTCATCGAGTTCTACTAACTTCCCACTCACTTCTTTCGAGAGAAACTCCTTCTCTAGAAAAGATCCAAATTTAGTAACAAAAGTCTTGCCTTCAGATCTGTGATAGAAGGTGTACCCAATAGTCTCCTTTGGGTATCCTATGAAGACACATTTCTCCGATTTGGGTTCAAGCTTATCAGGTTGAAGTTTTTCACATAAGCATCGCAGCCCCAAACTTTAAAAAATGACAACTTTGGTTTCTTGCCAAACCACGGTTCATAAGGCGTCGTCTCAACGGATTTTGATGGTGCCCTATTTAACGTGAATGCGTCGGTCTCTAAACCATAACCCCAAAACGATAGCGGTAAATCAATAAGAGACATCATAGATTGCACCATATCTAGTAAAGTATGATTATGACGTTCGGACACACCATTATGTTGTGGTGTTCTGGGTGGCGTGAGTTGCGAAACAATTTTGCATTGTTTCAAATGTAGACCAAACTGGTAACTCAAATATTCTCCTCCACGATCAGATCGCAGAAACTTTATTTCCTTGTTACGATGATTTTCAACTTCACTCTAAAATTCTTTGAACTTTTCAAATGTTTCAGACTTATGTTTCATTAAGTAGATATACCCATATCTGCTCAAAACATCAGTGAAGGTGAGAAAATAACGATACCCGCCGCGAGCCTCGATATTCATTGGACCACATACATCAGTATGTATGATTTCCAATAAATCTATTGCTTGCTCCATAGTACCGGAGAATGACGTTTTAGCCATCTTGCCCATGAGGCATGGTTCGCAAGTACCTAGTGATTCATAATCAAGTGATTCCAAAATTCCATCAATATGAGGTTTCTTCATGCGCTTTACGCCAATATGACCTAAACGGCAGTGCCACAAATAAGTTGTACTATCATTATCAACTCTGCATCTTTTGGCTTCAACATTATGAATATGTGTATCACTACTAGCAATATTCAACAAAAATAGACCACTCTTCAAGGGTGCATGACCATAAAAGATATTACTCATATAAATAGAACAACCATTATTCTCTGATTTAAATGAATAACCGTCTCGCATCAAACAAGATCCAGATATAATGTTCATGCTTAACGCTGGCACCAAATAACAATTATTCAGGTCTAAAACTAATCCCGAAGGTAGATGTAGATGTAGTGTGCCGGCCGCGATCACATCGACTTTGGAACCATTTCCCACGCGCATCGACACCTCGTCCTTAGCCAATCTCCGCTTAATCCATAGTCCCTGTTTCGAGTTGCAAATATTAGCAACAAAACCAGTATCAAATACACAGGTGCTACTGCGAGCATTAGTAAGGTACACATCAATAACATGTATATCACATATACCTTTGTTCACCTTGCCATCCTTCTTATCCGCCAAATACTTGGGGCAGTTCCGCTTCCAGTGACCAGTCCCTTTGCAGAAGAAGTACTTAGTCTCAGGCTTAGGTCCAGACTAAGGTTTCTTCTCTTGAGCAACAACTTGCTTGCCGTTCTTCTTGAAGTTCCCCTTCTTCTTCCCTTTACCCTTTTTCTTGAAACTGGTGGTCTTGTTAACCATCAACACTTGATGCTCCTTTTTGATTTCTACCTCCATAGCTTTTAGCATTGCGAAGAGCTCGGGAATTGTCTTGTTCATCCCTTGCATATTATAGTTCATCACGAAGCTCTTGTAGCTTGGTGGCAGTGATTGAAGAATTCTGTCAATGACACTATCATCAGGAAGATTAACACCCAGTTGAATCAAGTGATTATTATACCCAGACATTTTGAGTATATGTTCACTGACAGAACTATTCTCCTCCATCTTGTAGCAATAGAACTTATTGGAGACTTCATGTCTCTCAACTCGGGCATTTGCTTGAAATATTAACTTCAACTCCTGGAACATCTCATATGCTCCATGACATTCAAAACATTGTTGAAGTCCCAGTTCTAAGCCGTAAAGGATGGCACACTGAACTATCGAGTAGTCATCATCTTTGCTCTGCCAGACGTTCTTAACATCGTCAGTTGCATCTGCAGCAGGCCTAGCACCCAGCAGTGCTTCCAGGACGTAATTCTTCTGTGCAGCAATGAGGATAATCCTCAAGTTACGGACCCAGTCCGTGTAATTGCTACCATCATCTTTCAACTTAGCTTTCTCAAGGAACACATTAAAATTCAATGGAACAACAACACGAGCCATCTATCTACAACAAACATAGAGAAGCAAAATACTATCAGGTACAAAGTTCATAATAAATTAAAGTTCAATTAATCATATTACTTAAGAACTCCCACTTAGATAGACATCCCTCTAATCATCTAAGTGATCATGTGATCGAAATCAACTAAACCATGTCCGATCATCACATGAGATGGAGTAGTTTTCAATGGTGAACATCATTATGTTGATCATATCTACTATATGATTCATGCTCGATCTTTCGGTCTCAGTGTTCCGAGGCCATATCTGTATATGCTAGGCTCGTCAAGTTTAACCTGAGTATTCCACGTGTGCAACTATTTTGCACCCGTTGTATTTGAACGTAGAGCCTATCACACCCGATCATCACGTGGTGTCTCAGCACGAAGAACTTTCGCAACGGTGCATACTCAGGGAGAACACTTATTCCTTGAAATTTAGTGAGAGATCATACTATAATGCTACCGTCAATCAAAGCAAAATAAGACGCATAAAGGATAAACATCACACGCAATCAATATAAGTGGTATGATATGGCCATCATCATCTTGTGCTTGTGATCACCATCTGTGAAGCACCGTCATGATCACCATCGTCACCGGTGCGACACCTTGATCTTCATCGTAGCATCATTGTCATTTCACCACCTATTGCTTCTACGACTATCACTACCGCTTAGTGATAAAGTAAAGCAATTACAAGACGATTGCATTGCATATAATAAAGTGACAACCATATGGCTCCTGCCAGTTGCCGATAACTTTGTTACAAAACATGATCATCTCATAAAATAAAATTTAGCATCATGTCTTGACCATATCACATCACAACATGCCCTGCAAAAACAAGTTAGACATCCTCTACTTTGTTGTTGCAAGTTTTACGTGGCTGCTATGGGCTGAGCAAGAACCGTTCTTACCTACGCATCAAAACCACAACGATATTTCGTCAAGTTAGTGCTGTTTTAACCTTTGCAAGGACCAGGCGTAGCCACACTCGGTTCAACTAAAGTTGGAGAAACTGACACCCGCCAGCCACCTGTGTGCAAAGCATGTCGGGAGAACCAGTCTCGCGTAAGCGTACGCGTAATGTCGGTCCGGGCCGTTTCATCCAACAATACCGACGAACCAAAGTATGACATGCTGGTAAGCAGTATGACTTGTATCGCCCACAACTCACATGTGTTCTACTCGTGCGTATAACATCTATGCATAAAACCAAGCTCGGATGCCACTGTTGGGGAACGTAGTAATTTCAAAAAAAAATCCTACGCACACGCAAGATCATGGTGATGCATAGCAATGAGAGGGGAGAGTGTTGTCCACGTACCCTCGTAGACCGAAAGCGAAAACGTTAGCACAACGTGGTTGATGTAGTCGTACGTCTTCACGATACGACCGATCAAGTACAATGCACGGCACCTCCGAGTTCAGCACACGTTCAGCTCGATGACGTCCCATGAACTCCGATCCAGCAAAGCTTTGCGGGAGAGTTCCGTCAGCACGACGGCGTGTTGACGGTGTTGATGATGCTACCGACGCAGGGCTTTACCTAAGTACCGCTACGATATTACCAAGGTGGAATCTGGTGGAGGGGGCACCGCACACGGCTAAGAAATCAAGAGATCAATTGTTATGTCTAGAGGTGCCCCCCTGCCCCAGTATATAAAGGATCAAGGGGAAGGGGTGGCTGGCCAGGAGGAGGCGCGCTAGGGAGGAGTCCTACTACCACCGGGAGTAGGACTCCCTCTTTTCCTAGTTGGAGTAGGAGGGGGAAAGGAAGGGAGAGAGGAGAGGAAGGAAAGGGGAGCACCCCCCTCCTTGTCTTATTCGGACTAGAGGGGGAGGGGGTGCGAGGTCTGCCCTGGCCTCCCCTCCTCTTCTCCACTAGGGCCCATGAGGCCTAATAAACCCCCTGGGGGGTTCCCGTAACCCCCCGGTACTCCGGTATATGCCTGAAACCTTCCGAAACCATTCTGGTGTCCGAACATAGTCATCGAATATATTGATCTTTACATCTCGACCATTTCGAGACTCCTCGTCATGTCCGTGATCATATCCGGGACTCTGAACTACCTTTCGGTACATCAAAACACAAAAACTCATAATACTGATCGTCACCAAACTTTAAGCGTGCAGACCCTACGGGTTCGAGAACTATGTAGACATGACCTAGACTCGTTTCCGATCAATAACCAATAGCGGAACCTCGATGCTCATATTGGTTCCCACATATTCTACGAAGATCTTTATCGGTCAAACCGCATAACTACATACGTTGTTCCCTTTATCATCGGTATGTTACTTGCCCGAGATTCGATCGTCGGTATCTCAATACCTAGTTCAATCTCGTTACCGGCAAGTCTCTTTACTTGTTATGTAATGCTTCATCCCGCAACTAACTCATTAGTCACATTGCTTGCAAGGCTTATAGTGATGTGCATTACAGAGAGGGCCCAGAGATACCTCTCCGACAATCGGAGTGACAAATCCTAATCTTGAAATACGCCAACGCAACATGTACCTTCGGAGACACCTGTAGAGCTCCTTTATAATCACCCAGTGACGTTGTGACGTTTGGTAGCACACAAAGTGTTCCTCCGGTAAATGGGAGTTGCATAATCTCATAGTTGTTGGAACATGTATAAGTCATGAAGAAAGCAATAGCAACATACTAAACGATCTAGTGCTAAGCTAACGGAATGGGTCAAGTCAATCACATCATTCTCCTAATGATGTGATCCCATTAATCAAATGACAACTCATGTCTATGGCTAGGAAACATTACCATCTTTGATCAATGAGCTAGTCAAGTAGAGGCATACTAGTGACACTATGTTTGTCTATGTATTCACAAATGTATTATGTTTCCAGTTAATACAATTCTAGCATGAATAATAAACATTTATCATGATATGCGGAAATAAATAATAACTTTATTATTGCCTCTAGGGCATATTTCCTTCAAAAGCTATAGCGAGCAGGGTGCAGGTGTGTAGTTACATGTAGAGGAGTGGTGCTCGGGTGCGTGAGCGCGTGGGGCAGTGGCTTGTGTGCTCGCACAGACAAGCTTGCATGCGTGCGCGGGGGAGCAGGCGGAACAGAGACGACGCTCATGGCCATTCCGCAGCAGCATGTTGGCTGGGGGGTTTGACATGGATGGATCGGCTCCTAGCGGAAGAATACAAGGCGGAAGAAAGGTTGGGCGACGCGGATGCTCACCTAGTGCCCACATGACATGAAGTTGTGGCCGTGGAGACGGAGAAGATGGCGCGACGACGCGCGGGACTTGCCGTTCTTCGAGTCCGAGAAGAAGAGGAAGAAGATGGGTTGGGGCGGACGATCCAGGGGCCATGGCTCAGTGGCGGAGCCAGGAATTTGCTCCTGGGTATTCTTGTAATTTTTTTCCCAAAGCAGTATAATAGAACAATAAGTGTACAGTAAGATGGCAACATCAATGACTCAATGACCATACATCGATCATAGTAGCACAATATCATCTTTCACTTGCTTGAAGAATTCTCTCTCAATGAATGTAACCAAACAATTGTTTAAATATTCATCACCCATTTTGTTTCTTAGTGAATTCTTCACGTATTTCATTGAGGAAAACACCTTCTCAACGCTGGCAGTGGCTATCGGAAGCATGATCACCAACTTAAGAAGTTTGTAAATAATATAATATTGTGCTAGCTGCAAATTGTTCTCAACCTCAACGGAAAGAGGAGTTGGTGTGGATGTAGAAGTTATTTATGATCATAAGTAGCAATCAAGTTCAATTTTAATTTACAAGCAACCACTAAATAATCTTCAGATTTGTTTATAAATTAGAAACGGAGAAAAAGAACAGATGCATTACTGTGTGGATCGATGCAAAATGGACGGAGGCTGGACTGCTGGATGCACTACAAAAAAAAGACACATCCGTGACATTTTGGGCCGAACGAATTTTTTTCTGTCATACATATGACACTTCTATGACGATAATTGTGACAAAACCCGGTATCATCATAGATGTGGTGGGATCCTACTTTTATGACAAAAAATCATGACAGAAAATGGGCTTTTCGTCCTGGGCGGGCCGGAGACGCAGCTGCATGACATTCTTTGGGCCGTCCATGATGGAAAAAACCGTGGTAGAAGCGAGGGGGAGGAAAATTTCGGGGAGTTGCCGGTTACGGTGGGAGGTCGGGGGCGGAGCGATGCGCGTTTCTCTCGTACGTACGCGCGTGTGTGCGAGGCGTTGGCTCTAACTGAAGCCGAGTGAGGCGTTGGGCTCTAACTGAACCCGAGCGATTGCACTGCAGGCTACGCGATACTGAACCCGAGCGATCGATCGATGGCTGTTAACTGAACCCGATGGAGCGATTCCTTCGCTACTGCTGCTAACTGAAGCCGATCGATGCTGCCTCTGGGATGAATAGTGAGCGTTGCCGGGGGGTGGATGAACAGTGAGCGGTGGCGTTGCCTCTGGATGAACAAGAACCCTTGGTGTGGAGGGCTGGATGAACAGTAGACGATGGGGGGGTGGCCGTGGAGGGGTGGTTGAACAGGACCCCGTGGTGTGGAGGGCTGGATGAACATTAGATGGTGGAGGGGTGGTTGAACAGTAGCCGGTGGAGTAGCGCGCGGTGGAGGCTGGATGAACAGGAGCCCGTGGAGGCTGGAGGAGGTCGACGGTAGCCCGTGGAGGCTGGAGGAGGTCAATGGTGGAGATGAACAGTATCTTGTGGAGTCCCGTTTTGCGGTACGCCACACCCCTCCGCCCACTGTTTCGACTGTAGCGCTCCAACACAAGTCCGTTTCGTCCGTTTTGCGGTACGCCACACCCCTCCCGATCAACAGGACCCCTGTTTCGACCGTAGGAGGTCCGTTTCATCCGTTTTACGGTACACCACACCCCTCCCGATCAACAGGACCCCCGTTTCGACCGTAGGAGGTCCGTTTCCTCCGTTTTGCGGTACGCCAGGCCCCTCCCGATCAACATGACCCTATTTCGAACGTGGCCGGTCGAACACAAGGCCATTTCCTCCGCTGTGCGGTACGCCAGGCCTCGTTTCCATCGCCTGTTCTGTCCAAGCCCTCCCGATGAACACGACCATGCATTCCGTTCCAACCCAACTGGTTGGCTCCCCATGACCACGACGACGACGCTGTTTCTCTGTTCTGACCCAGCCATGTACGTATGCGCGAGTAGGCATTCGATACCCTGCCCGTATGTACGTACGTGGCCGTATTTTATTTCTTGCACCCTCGCCGCTATACGTACGTGTACATGCTACGTGCGCACCTCTACTACAACACATGCGCGCCTCTACATCTACAACACATGCGCGCCTCTACATCAACCAGTATGTACGTACACGTTCGCGACCAGAATGACAACGCTATGTACGCTTCGACCAGGTGGGTCCCGACTGTCAGGCACTTCCTTGTGTGCGAAGATGTAGCTGGTGGGTCCCAGCACTCAGGGGGGCGAATCGTTTTTTTTTCGGACACACTTCCTTGCGTGCGAAGGTGTAGTTGGTGGGTCCCAGCAGTGAGGGGGGAAATGTTTTTTTCGTGAAATATGGTGGCCCGTCTGGTGGGTCCCCGCTGTCAGGTGGAGGAATAATTATTTTGCGCGTAATAAGGAGGCACTTCCTTGCTGTGGCCGTCGACCTAGATGTCAGCCTCTCCACGTACAGTCCACGTCCGATGGAAGCCGTTCCTTGACCATGTTGACCACGCCGCGCCGAGAGCACCAGGGCGGTGGACGACGGCGAGGCCTAGGAAGGGGACGACGCGGAGCCGGGGAAGACGCGGCAGTGGATGCCCACGCGTAGAGGAGTACGAGGGTTCACTGGTTCGCTGCGGTGTGAGGTTGCCGTCGCCGCAGAATAACAGGGGGTGTGGGTGAGTAGAGGGATGGCCTGGCTAGCGGTGGGAGTAGTAGGGGGCGTTGAGGCCTCTGCCGCATCGCAGCCGGCCACGGGAGGCAGGAGCACGAGGCACGACCGGCGCTGGTTTGGGCGGCTGGATCAAGAAGACCAGAGGTTGAACAAGCACTATGGCCGTTGGATGGACATCGTACGGTCACTGGAGCTAGAATCGTGCATATTGACTAAGTTGACAATGCCCTCCGTCCCCGTCAACTTAGTAGGCCCACAAGTCAGCCTGCCACTATACTAGGTCCCAGCTAATAGGGGGAGTATTCATTTTTTTGTGTGTAATAAGGAGGCACTTCCTTGCGTGCGAAGATATAGCTGGTGGGTCCGAGCTGTCAGCGGCGGTAACATGTTTTTCACGAAATACTGAGGCCCTTTTGGTGGGTCCCCGATGTCAGGTGGAGGAATCATTATTTTGCACGTAATAAGGAGGCATTTCCTTGCGTGCGGCCGTGGACCCAGTTGTCGGCCTCTCCACATACAGTCCACTTCAGATGCATGTCGGTAATTGACCACGTTGACCAGGCCGCGCCGAGAGCACCAGGGCGGTGGACGACGGCGAGGCCTAGGAAGGGAACGACACGGAGGCAGGGAAGACTCATCAGTTGTTTCCCACGCGGAGGGGAGTACGGCTGAACGAGGGTTTACTGGTTCGTCTGCCGTCGCCGGAGAAGAACAGCAGGTGTGGGTGAGGAGAGGGATGGCTAGGCCAGCGATGGGAGTACGATGGGGCGGTGAGGCCTGCGCAGCAGCACAGCCGGCCGCGGGGAGGAGGGAGCAGGCTATCCCGCCGGCGCTTGTTTGAGCAGCTGGAGCAGGAAGAGCACAGATTGAAGAAGCACGACGGCCGTTGGATGGCCATCCAACAGTCACTGCTTGTGCATCAACCTTTTTTTAAGGAAAGCCTCAAATCTGTGGAAAACAACATACAACCCATCTGCCATTATTTCTAATAATTTACAGCCCATTTGCTAATTCTTAAGGTTTTGTTTGGAGCCCATATTCTTTTTGTTAGCATTACAGCCCATATTGTGGCCACGGTTAAAAAATTATACAAAATTTTGCATATTTCGGTGCGGTCCGAACTATTTTTAATCCTGAAATTTCGACTCACATTCAAACTGATTTTAAAACTAAATGTATATCAATATAAAATCCAACAAATTCGCTACACATAAATGTAATTTAAAATCTCGAAATGAAAAAAAAGATATTTGAAACTAATTGCCGCTTTGATGTGTTTTAAAAATGTACAGCCCATTTCTCATTACTGATGGGCCATTTTCTCGGCCAGCCGAATGAAAGCTCTCCTCGTCTTGAAAGATTTGCAGCCCAACAGGCCTGACAAAGCGACTTACTTGGCAAATCACAAAAAAACTGGGTTGTGGCCATGGACCCAGCTGTCAGCCTCTCCACGTACAGTACTCTTCCGATGGAAGTCGTTCCTTGACCACGTTGACCACGCCGCGTGGAGAGCACCATGGGTGGTGGACGACGGCGAGGCCTAGGAAGGGGACAACGCGGAGCCGGGGAAGACGCGGTAGTGGAAGCCCGCGCGGAGAGCAGTACGAGGGTTCACTGGTTCGGCTGTGATGTGAGTTTGTCGTCGCCGCAGGGCCAGGCCAGCGGTGGGAATAGTAGGGGGCGGTGAGTCCTCCGCGGCAGCACAGCCGACCATGGGAGGCAGGAGCATGAGGCACGACCGGCGCTGGTTTGGGCGGCTTGAGCAAGAAGACCAGAGGTTGAAGAAGCACTACGGCCGTTGGATGGACATCGTACGGTCACTGGAGCTAGAATCGTTCATACGGACTAAGTTGACAAAGCCCTTCGTCCCCGTCAACTTAGTAGGCCCACAAGTCAGCCTCCCACCAAGGTGGGTCCCAGCTAGAAGGGGGAGTATTCATTTTTTTTGTGCGTAATAAGGAGGCACTTCCGGTGGGTCCGAGCTGACAGCGGGGGGGGCATTTTTTTCGCGAAATACGGTGGCCCGTCAGGTGGGTCCCAGCAGTCAGGGGGCAAACGTTTTTCTTCACAAAATACGGTGGCCCGTCCAGTGGGTCCCTGCTGTTAGTTGGAGGAATCATTATTTTCCACGTAATAAGGAGGCACTTACTTGCTGCGGCCGTGGACCCAGCTGAGACTCTCCACGTACAGTATACTTCCGATGGAAGTCGTTCCTTGACCATGTTGACCTCGCCATGTTCCATTGCATGCATGCGTCCATAGGCATGGTGCGTCCCCACTGTCAGCCTCTCACGTACAATCATCTTCCGATGACTCTCGGCTGTTGACCACGTTGACCACACCGTGCCGAGCGCACCCAGACTAGAACGACCCAGAGATGGGGAAGACGGGGCAGTGGAGTCACAGATGGAGAGGAGTGGGAAACTTCACTGGTTCAGGTGCGGGGTAGCACAGCCACGGTGCCGCCCATGGGAGACAGCAACAAGAACAGAGGTTGAAGAAGGAGCACGGATGTTGGATTAACATCCAACGGTCCATCTGCTAGAATCATTTATTGATTAAGTTGACAAAGCCGTGCGTACACGTCCGCTTAGCAGGCCCACAAGTCAGTCACCAAATCTGACGGGTCCCAGCTGTCAACGAGATGAATAATTTTTTTCGCAAAACAAGGAGGCACTTCCTTCCATGCAAAGATACAGCCGGTGGGTCCCGTCTGTCAGGTGGAGGAAACATTTTTTTCAGCTTAATAAGGAGGAACTTTCCTTGCGTGCGACCATGGACCTCGTGGGTCCCAGCCGTCAGCCTCTCCACGTACAGTCCTCTTCCGATGACTCTCGTTTGTTGACCACGCCGCACCAAACACAGCGAGGCGGTGTACGACGGCGAGGCCCCAGACGGGAACGACTCGGAGATGGGAAAACGCGGCAGTGGAGTCACAGATTGAGAGGAGGAGAAGGGTTATAACTGGTTCTGTTGCAATTCATATCAAACTCAGGTTCACAGGACACGTTCATATTCATAGCCAACATTCACTATCAACAACTCAAAAGATTCATATATACACAAGCTCAGCATATCTATGCATCCAAATGATAGATAGATCACACGACAATATTCATACATAATTCACGAAAAGATTCAGATATACACATGTTCAGTATGTTTATGCATCCAAATGATTGAGATCATAGCCAATATGATCCATGGACGAACTTTAGTTACCTAGGGTACAGACTGGTAAGTGGTGTTCAATTAGAGGTACTTCTTACTAAAATTAGTTCTTGTACGAGTAAACTTTTGAGTACATAAGAGGCAGCACAGACAATCTGAACTTTGCTTGTAGGTTTATGCTCAAATAGTTGCCTCGTGCTGACGGAGGTTTGAGCAACTTGGCCATTACTTTCATCCAACTAGTTTACTGGTTCATCTTGGTCTTGTATCTCGCCAAAATTCTACATTGCAGACGAGAAAGGAGACGATTGAGAAAATGAACCACCCAAAATTTTTGTGCAGTTCAACTGAAATGGAGCATCCTTGGCGTGCAGACTGATTAAGTCCCAGATGAATATACGCGTCAACCAACTTGTCTGGAATCTTTAGACTCCATGCCATATAGTTCGCTACCATATGTGCCGATAACCAAAAGGCACAAGTTGGGACCAAAGGCTGGACTGCATTTTTCTCGGCTATGCACCAAGCAATATTTTTGCCATTCACTCTCCTAATACTTGGAGTTTGACAATTGGTTGACCCCGGTTGATACTTGAATGAATATAGGCACTTCTTGTCAACATCGATGCTTGTCTGAGTGAACTTTGGAGTACATAGCAGCAGCATAAGTACCTGTCCATCTGATCATTTTGTGCAGTTCTACTGAAATCACCCGATGTAATGATTTGCCTGCGAGTTCAGGCTCCAAATTACTCCTTTATGAAATCGGCAAACAGTAGCACAATACCAAATTACCAATACATATGACAGGCACAATAATCAGGATAAAGACCAGTACCAACCTGTGTGAGGTAGCATATCAATTACTATTTCCTTTGACTGGAAGCCGAGATAAGCCAAGCGACTGACAGCAAAGGAAGAAAGCAAGCGGAGATTAGCGACTGACAGGAAAGGACAGAATCTGTCGAGGCAATGAAGCACCCAAAGTTTTTGTGTAGTTCCACCAAAATCGAGCATCCCTGTTGGCACATATATTGAGAGAGTGAGATTACTGTAATAGTGGGACTAGTTGATGAAACATACACTAACAAATAGAAGCACCCTCATTATCTTAATGGGTAAAGTTAGCAACATAGTAGTCTTGCTTAAAGAGAGGTATTAGTTTATTTAATCAGTGCCAATTAGCTCAACTCAACACTCAAAGCATTGCCATTTATCATTAGGTTGCAAAACTTAAAAGTGCAAAGATAAAGGAGTTTCTCATGACAGTAGCACGATACAAATAGAGATGACAGCAAACTAATATGTATGAAGGCCTTAGGCCCATACCAACCTGAGAAAAAAAGCTTATTCATGTAGTCCCATAAGAGATGATAAAGCACTCACTGGAATCACACAATAGTATATATTTTTGTGCACTTCAAATGTATGGTTGAAATCACTCTTGTTTACCAGTGCTGAGATTATATCGAAAGATTATCAAGAACTTCCAGCAGAGTTAAAGCACTGGCTGGGATACAGTTCATTGTATTGTCTTGTGTAGTTGCACTAAAATGTATGATTGGCACAACATGATCCCTGTTTGCAGAAGTAGGAACAAGGTGAAACCTTCATTAGCTTAGTGAGAAAGGATAGGAAGACATTAGCATATTACTCAAACGGTAGCATCAAATTCATGATGGACAATACGCAAAACATTGCCTCATTTAACCAATGGCAATAAATTGACATGCAAAATAGTAGCACTATTATGTCATGACACTAATAATATTCCCTCCCTGCTCCACCACATGATTCACCTCCATAGATAAACATTCACATGTACATGATTCAACATAGGGTCCTACTAAAGATTTGTTTAACTCCAACAGGAAAATTAGGCAGTAATAAATTAGTGGTACTTAAGTGCTCCTAATTAATTAAGTGAGACAGCAGAAGTGGAAGGGCTCCCTGGAGGATCGTCTCACATGTAAGGTAGTCATTGCCGGAGCCCTTGAATAGCCTCAACTGAGGCCTCTGGCTTCAGCAAGATCGCCTTGGCACTGTTTCTTCTTCTTCTTCTTCCTCTTCATGCTATGTTTCTCTTTATCCTCACTAGTTGGTGAAACCACGTACATGATTGGCCTTCTAATTCAGAATTGGTTTTGTCAGTGAGGGAGTACAAGTGTACTAGTAAAAACAGCATTATTTTCTCATGGCAGTCAGAAAATAGAGATGAACACATGCATTAAATATCATTCTTACCTAAAGGAAGGTTATGGCGCCAATATGGATGATGAGGATTGGAACACAGATCTCCCTTTGTGCAGTTCCACCAAAATGAACCAACTGCTCCATGTGACATTCCAGTTAAACAGCACAAAAGTCACTTCTTTTAAGAAGAGTTTTGTGCAGTGCACCAAAAGGTCACAGCAGCAACCAGGTGAATTGGATATCCCTGTTTGCACAAAAAGGCACAGAGGAAACAGTCAGAGTATCAAACAATTATAGGCAAAAACATTTGGATAAACTTGTCAGAGTCTCAAACAATTACAGGAAAAAACAGTGGCATGGCTTCATTTTTACCAGGGACATTATATTAATAACAGCTAAGGCTGCGTTCGGTTCACAGGTTTGGTGCAGGATTTTCGTAGGAACACAATTCCTACCGTATTCTTTCCCTTCCAACCGTTCGGAACACGGGAAAGGTGAATAGTGTTTCATAGGAAAGTTGGTCTGGTAGTACTGATTTCATTGGATTAGAAACATCCACGCGCTGCTCATTTTTTGGGCGGAAGCCTGAGGCAGGCGCTCGCTGCCATGCATTAGACAGGTTGCTGTGTTGTGTTTGCCGGAATAAAAAAATCAACCTATGTGTGGTACGTGAGGTGAGGACAAGAGTAGTCATTGTGCAGCTGAATAAACAAATAGCATCTCATACTGCCAAGCATGCTACTCTAAAAAAACAAATATGTACATTTCATAGTCCATCCGAACACATTCTCTTGAGAGTTTCCTCCGGCTCGCTGTTCCATAGTTTTATACCTACATTCCTTTCCTATTCCTCTATTTTCATCAAGACCTATGTTTTCTGCCCCTTTATTCCGACCGGAGCCTAAATATTTGGTATAAGGGCATGGGACAGTGGGTGCACCAGCAGTATAGCACCATGTACGTAAACATGGGCATAAAGTGGTGATTCATAGTTTGTTGCCAAACAAACATCCAAGAAACATATCTGGGTTGCTCCCATTTTTGTTCACTCTAGCCACCTACTCCTATGTGTGGATAGCAAATCTAGTCCTGGTCATATCACTTTGTATAGCGTTACCCCTATATTTCCCTTTTCGACCAAGAGACCGGTTGGATGACCAGTCTGTACTACTTTCATCCCCTTTCCTTCCTATTTGTACCAAGTCCGATGTACATACTAAATTCCCCCACCCCCACTTTATTTCAATGACAAGTATTTTCGGAAAGAGTGAGTACAAGATTCGACTCCATGAAGTAGCTTTACCTCTAACAATAGAAGAAAAAAATAGGTGATGTTGGACCATCCGATCGAGAGGGGCTGAGAGGTAGAAAATGATCCACATGCAGCGACATAGCGAGCTGGGGAAGTAGAGCTAAGGCGGTTTCGAATGAAGATATACCTGAAGGTCGTCGGGATGTGGATAGGAGGGCGGCGGGAGGCCGGATCCGCCCACAGGCAACAATGAAGGGATCGGAGGACCTCCCGCGCCGGCGCTCGGCCAGAGATAACGGTGCGGCCGGCAGTGGGTCTCCTCCCTCGCTATCAATGACAGCCTAAACGCTGCCCCTCCTCCCCTTCACCGGCGGAGGGGGATACGTCTGGATCTGTAACCAGCGGTGAGGATAGAAAGCCAGTGTTTTTTGAAGGGAGAAAGATAGGGTTACTGCCCCTATCTTGTTTAGATTTGGAGAGGATGAGAGTGTGTGAATAGAGCAGCCCTAGCAAGCAAGCGCGAAGGCTCTGGCCTATATATAAGTAGTGCGGTAGTTTTCCTTTTTCACTCCATCAAAACAATCATTTAAAATTGTGTACTATACTACATGCCAGGTCGCGGTTTTTTTAGTTGTTGATTGTTTTTTGAGATAGCTACCCGCTTGTTCCAAGTGGTGTTACGGTGTGCCAGGTCACACTTTGTATCGTTCAAGTCTGGTAGTACTGCAAGTCCCTCCATTAAAAGAACAACCACCCCCTCGTAAAAATTGTGAACAAGCCCACGGCTAAAATTAGCGGAAACATGGGTTGCCCCAACATGCATTATTATTTATATTTTCTACTCCCTCCGTTCCTAAATATAAGTCTTTTTTATTAGCCACACCTAAGACAAGAATTTTTTTATTAGCAGTGAACCCCACATGTCATAGACACAAAAATTGTGGCAAGATTCCCTTAGGCAAGCCAAAGTGTGTCTAACAATTTGAGCAACTCAGGTTAGGCAAGTGTGGCAAGTGTGGGAAAAATAATGTGGCAACATAAGACAAACATAGTCACAATCCAAACAGCCCCGTGATTTTTTGTGACATGCATGAAAATTTGGTTAGTTAAATTTATAGTCAAAATTTGGCAAGGTGCATCAAATCAACACATGCAAGTATCAAAAGGAAAGTCACGGCATGCATGCATGTGTTGTACTCCCTCCGTTTCCAAATATAAGTATTTTTAGAGATTGCAACAAGTGACTACTCCCTCCATTCCTAAATGTAAGTCTTTTTAGGGATTCCACTACAAACTACATACGGATATATATAGACATATTTTAGAGTGTAGATTCACTCATTTTGTTTCGTATGTACTCCAGTTCATAGTGAAATCTCTAAAAAGACTTATATTTTGGAACGGAGGGAGTACATACGAAGCAGAATATGTCTACTCCTACATACAAAGTAGCCCATTTGAAATGTGTAAAAAGAGTTTTATCGAATGCAGTGCTTTGATGTGTCGCGTCAACTCGTACAAGCCCAAGAAATTTGATTACTACGATGCCCTCTCCCTCACGGACTGAGCTCCGGTGCCTTAAATGCACCTGCCTTTGGCTGCATGACAGGTTGGCCAACCACCTGTTGGGCCCACCTGTCATGGACGCAAAGGCAGGAGCGGTAAGTAGAAGCTTTCGCTACATGCTATCCCTCCCGCACGAGGTGGACGGACAGGCAGCAGTGGATTCGATATTGTAGAAGTAGGAGTAACATCATTATTCGTCTTCTCGAAGAGGCGAAGAGCCAAGTGCAAACCAAACGTGGTAGTTGTGAACGCTCGCGTGGTGCGGTTCCTTGGAGTACTAGCCAGGCTCTTGCATGAGACAAAATTGCTATTGTTTAACAATTAAACTCCATTATCCATTGGTTGATACTCATTCTGCATAGGTCCACGCGCTTAGCACCGTTTCCTCCTAGGGTCATCAATGTTTATTTGCTAATTAATAACATTCCATGCAATGAACTAGCCATTGCAAGTGATTAAAAGCATGCATACCTCTCATCTCTTATTGGTTGATACATATGTCAAGAAACAAGAAACAAGATAGAAGTTAATGCACCATGCCGAAGTGTTTTGGGACTATTTGGTTTTCGTCAGATGTCTTACACACCTAGACGGAGGGAGTAGTATAGACCTGTAAACCGGAAAGGAGTATCTGCCTTTCTAGAGATTTCAACAAGTGACTAGACTTTGGCTCAAAAAAAACAAGTGACTAGACTACACAGGCCCACTTTGGCTCCGTGTGCAGTACCCCCTCCCCTCCGGTTTATAGAGCTCAAATCTCAAATCTCATGAACCAAGGCATTTTGCGATTGGAGGAATGTATCTCGTACTTTACAAAATTACCCTAATTAAACTCATGCATTAATTACGTAGTTCTCTCGTTTTCCTCTCCGCCTTGGTCGCGGTGCACAATATTGAGGCTAGCCATAGTGGGAGTAACTTAGGTAGTAACTTAACACATCCCAAGACAATTTTGCTTATGTGGCAAGTATTTAATGAGGAAAGAGGTGCTTGTGGTAACATAATATGTTACTGTAACATAGCGCTTTCCGAGGCAAAATGAGTATGAGATAATAAATGAAGCAATCTATGATACTACTACTATGTTACTTTGCACTATGGAGGTAGTAACTTACACTAGTGTCATATGCATGACACTAGTCTAAGTTACTCCCCACTATGACCAGCCTGAGAGAGTGCTTTGATACGTTTTAGTCTCATGACTAAAAGTAGTGGTACTAAAACTTGTTAGCCTCATCCATGCTTGGATCCAAATACTAAAGAGACTAAAATCAAGTTAATGACATTTCAAAGCATCCGGGCCCGCGTGCCATCCACCAAATCACAACGAGGTGCTACAGTCGAGACTCACCTGTCACCCCGGTGTGGCCATCATGACCCCTCATATCACAAAACCCACACCTTTACCAGCAGTGGTAAGGTGGCCTCCAAGTTGGACTGGATGAAGCAACCATCATTTCATTGGAACGCTCGTTCAAGCCCTTTCTTCCCTTTCTTGAAGAAAACCTCACTCCAGGCTACTCACTTCTGCCATTTTTCTTCTCTACCGATGAAGGAAAGGTGGGCAAATCAGTTATGCTGCTATATTTTCATTCCAATAATCTTCTTTTTGCGAAGCACCGACCGATTCTCGCATCCTATTATTTTCCCGTTTTCATTGTGATTGTGGTTTCCTTTCGATTGCTTTTTGTTTGTCAGTTCATTGATGGATCCTGGAGCACTAGGAGAAGAGTTGCTGGCGGACAACCCACTAGAGACAGCGATCTCCAGGAAGCGAGCACCGACCAACGAGTTGACCAGGTTGGCGGGCCAACCCATGGAGACGAAGAACTCCAAGAAACAAGCACTGGCCAAAGAGTTGAGGACGTTGGCGGACGAACTCCTCAAAGAAAGTTGGAAGAACAGCAAGGGCCCCACCGTGCCTACCCCAGGAGCTCTGATTGCCACCTATGTGAGGCTCAAGACCGAGTTTGAGGAGATAGCCGCCGTTGAGAAGCAGTATTCCCCTGGCAAGGTGATGGCCCCCATCGAGAACGAGGAGATGGCCCCCGGAGGGATGAGATCCCTCGGTGAGCTGCACAAGGTAAAAAAGAATGGCTTATTACCATAGTTGTGGTTTTTGATTATTTGCAATGTGCTTGCTTTTTGATTATTTGCAATGTGCTTGCTAATATGTTAGTGTTGTGCACGTGCCGGTGGTTGTCCTTGATGATTCAGATGTCGTGGCCCATCCTGTTGGCATCGCCCCGGAGATTGATTTCGATACCATTGTCCATTCTGTGGACATCGCCCCAGAGATCGATTCCGATGTCGCGGTCAGTCCTGTGGACATCGCCCCAGAAATCGATTCCCATGCCGCTGTCCGTGATGTGGTCATTGCCCGAGAGATCGATGACAAGAAATAGTTGGTCGCGCTAATCCTTCAGGGTAGTTTTCATTGCCCTATGTTTAATTACCAGAACGATGCGTGTTATCAAACCATCTTAGGGCTAGTGCACTGTCTTGTGTGGGAGGATCTTGCTACTTTTGTTTGATAGTGAATCATGCGATGAATCATGTGAACCCTCTCCGAGTTATGGAAACAGATGTATCCTCACCAGCTTTTGATGTAATATATGGCATGCTTAGATGTAAGTTTGAACTATTTATCATATCAGCAGGGCTTGTTTGATGATTCTTGGTGTTAGTAGGCTAGCTACTGTGCGAGCTATAGTACTTGCAAAACACTCACCGAAGAGAAACGTTGGGGCTGATGAGCTCATGGTACGCTTATACTTATCCCTCGTCGATCGACCAATAGCCCTAGCTCCTAAGACTGTAGGCTTAGCGATCGATCAGACAATAGTCGACATACATTCAGGCCTCATTTGGTTCATAGGGTAGGAAAATCGTAGCAATAGTACAGAGAACGTGCAACACAAAATCATAGCAGTGCAGAGACATACTCCCTCTGTTCCAAAATAGATGACCTAGGCGGGCTAGTTTGGCCTAGTGGGTTTCAGTGATATGACGTGGTACAGTGCCGTCCAGTCTTCGCATGTGGTAGCAGTATTGCGGGTACTGTAAGTTTTCTTGAAGAAGTGGAATTCAACGAAGTCATGATGGTTCCTTCGTCCGAACAACTTACGGTGGGAAAGGTTGGGCCTGCGATACGACTAGGGTAGATCAGGATAATTTTGTGCATGGCAGGTGGACCAGGATGGTCGATGTCCCACATGTCGGCGAATGAAAGTATTCTTTCCGATATAGAGGACGAGCAATGAGTATTCATTGTTTATTTTTGATGAAAGCTATTGTCTCCACTGTTACTACTTGACTTTGTTAATGCCTCTCTCTCCTCCACATAAGCGGGGACTACTTGCTATGCATGCAACGGGCAGCTGGCGTCTTGAGGGGCCAGGGCGGTGAGAGCAGGCTCCGGAAGCGGTCCGGACTCCAGCATGGCCCACCTCACATTATCACCATATATTTCTTGGATTCCGTGCGCGGCGGGCGGGCGATCTCTTCTCCCTCCCCTGTTTCTCTCTTCTCAGCCGACGCCCGCCGAGCGATTAGATTTCGGCTATCAACGGTTTATTCAATTACGGTCCCACATGTCAGTGAAATTGCAAGACAATGCGTGTCCCCTTTGGTGAGCGGCGTGCGAGCCGGACTGTCGGGGTTGCGACGCGTATGAGTCGTAAGTGTGCCGCCTTTTCCTTTAGAACTTGCGAAGCGTAACATTTTCGCGCGATCGATCGATAGAAATCTAGAACAAAATGACGAGGGCGGTGCTTTCCCGCTCGTTAGGCGGGCTAGTTCAAGTGATATGACGTGCTACAGTGCCGTCCAGTTGCTCCATTTTTATGTAAGCAAGAGTTTACACTCATACGCGGGAGGAGTGCGAAACACCGCGGATCTGATTTTGATCGAGGGATAACTGTTCCCTGCCAAATAATGGAGGATTGTTAGCGATTATAGCTGATAGTTAGGGCATCTCCAGCGCTGGCCCACAAATTTACACCGGCATCTGTCCGAGGACACTGATCGATGCCATCCGATGCTGCCCGCATACCTTTTGACAACTATATGAACTAACGGACGAAATTCGTGCAAACAAAGCAAATTTCAAATTAACCGGATGAAATTCATTACATTTCGAAAACTTTTCCTACAAACTGGACAAAATTCATTACATATTTCGCACAAACCGTACTAAACCTACTGTAAACCTAATCTAAACGATCGCCGGCGCCCGACCACCAAGTCCGGCCATGAACCCGAGAAAGCCGACCATTGCCTTTGCCTCCTCCTCCGGCCAGAGCACAAGGTTATGAAGATTTCCACCTCCACGTCGCCGTCAAGTGGCTAATCGGCCGCCGATGTTTACCCCACCAAGCTTGGAGTCGACTGAGTGGAGTAGCGGTGGCCTTCCTGGGACCAGAGCAGCGGCGACCTACCGTGTACTACTCTTCCTCGCTGCCGGCTGCGCCCGCGCACGCGCGTCGGCTTCGTGGTCATGGCAGCGGAGGGCGGCCCGGGGGGTGCTGGCGATCTCCTTCGTTTGCTCATGTGACAGTACGTCGAAGAGAGCTTTGGAGCGCGCCCGGAGCGGAGTCGCCGATGTCCCTCGTCTGCTCCTGTGGCAGTACGTCCAAGAGAGCTTCAGAGCGCCACGAGGCCATGGTTAAAGTGGTTCCAACAGAAGGAAGGGACCGGAGGAGAATAAGTTGGGTCTTTGGCTATGGCTGGGAGCTGGGGCCCAAGTTAATATAGAGGGCGAATGGCAATGAGCCGCGGCAGACGGATGGACAACTGGCGCCGGAGTAGGTTCGTCGGGCATGAATGCGGACGCTGCTTCAGTGACTTAATTGCAGATGCGTTTGGGTGACTGACATGTGGCCGAACGGGCATCTGGCCCGCATGTCAGTGACACACCAATTGCACCTGCAGTTAAGTGCAGTGAATGCGGCATTTACATTCTGGAGAGACGGTGACCATTTCAGGCGCATGCGGACTATTTGACTGGTCAACCATACAAATACGGAGCTATACGCTGAGCCAGCGACCGTATAATCACCATATCTCGTATACAATGATCAAAGTGAGCTATCAAGACAAGTTCGATGACCGCCAATGCATTTTACTCAGTAATAAGTGACCAGGTGAAGGGGAATCCTAATTTGCTTCGTCTTATGTCCTTGAGCTCTTGACAAACCAATGCACTATACGGTTGTCCGGCCACTCCACCCCAGAGCTCTCACCAAGCGTCGTTCATGCCACCGCGCCGCACACTAACCGGTAAGGCAGCGATGGCATCCTGTCGCGCCGAGTTCCTCGCCGCCCACGAACGCACACAAAATGATAGGGAAGCGATGGCATCCCGCCGTGTCGAGTTCATCGCCGCTCGCGACCTCACAACTATGTGGGAGGAATTTGAAGATGCCAAGGCCGAATGGGCGGTAGAGCAAGAGGCGGCCAAAGCTGCACAGAGGGAGCGGAAAAGTCAGAAAGCACTCAAGAAAAGGAGGCCCGCCGCCGCAAGAAAGAAAAGGACGCACGCGCTGCTGCGGAGAGGTTGGCGGAGATCCAAGCACGGTGGGGTGCCCCCGACAAAGCCGGGAAGGAGAACGACGGCGTCTGGCCAGCATGTGAGAAGTAGTAGTACTAGTAGTTAGTGTGTGTGTCTGTGTCTGAGTACGAGCATGTACCAGTACTACTAGTTACTACTGTAGTTTTTAGAGCAAATTACCAGTACATTAGCCTAGACTAAGTGGAAAAATTCATATCCTATGCATCAAATGGCATCTCTTTCTCTATAGGAATTGAGATGCATGTCATCTCACTTCCTATGATTTTCGTATTCCTATCCTATGAACGAAAGGAGGCCTCTGTTGGAGTAAATACTGTAGCTAGCAGTACTGCTGGTACAGTAGTTTTCTTCAAGAAGCGGAATTCAACGAAGTCATGATGGTTCCTTCGTCTGAGCAACTTCAAAGTGGGAAGTGGGCCTGTGATTTGATGGCTCATTAGTCATTGTTACTACGGCGCGACGACCTGGGTGACTCTCCCTTGGAGTTCTGCGTGCATGGCAAGTGGACCAGGATGGTCGACGTCCCACATGTTGGTGAACGGAAGTATTCTTTCCGATATCGAGGAGCAAGGAAACCACGTGGTATAGTATCACTGCTGATTGGTTCGCAAAAAAATAGTATCACTGCTGATTTATAATTATTTTTTATTTCTAATGAATGCTAGCATTTCAACTCTTACGACAAAGGGTGCCAAACATGGCACGTGCTGGATGTCCCAAATGTCAGCGAAAGGAGTGGGACATGAACAGCGTGGTAGAGCCCAGCGTAAAAAAAACAGCATGGTAGAGCGTCTCCACTTCTTCCACTTTTGGGTCGGAGACCACACGTAGTAGTACTTAGATGTATGAACGATACAAAGTGCGACCTGGAGAGAAAGACACGTCTAGTTGGAAGGTCTTAGGGCATACACGTAAACAAATATAAAAGTTAATATGTGCCTCCAACTAATATAGTAGTAGTAGAGTACTTAGACACGTACTCCATAACATCACCGTGCATTGCACGTACAACATTTAGTGGTAGTACGTAGTAAGAGACAAATGCCGCCCAAGAGTTCCCTTCTCGACCTACTTTTGGGTGTTTGGTAGAGTGTATGGAGGGTACATGAGTCCACACTAGTTTAGCACAAATACACTAGAAGCATGCATGGAGAGAGCATGCATGAAGAGGGGTGTTGAGTTGAGCATGCATGAAGAGGGAACATGTCAGAGTAATGGGCCACGGGTAGGCTAACCCGATCCCCAGAACCTTTTAAAACATCGGGGCAGACTGCGTCCCTCAAGACTCCGCGATAAGGAGCCGCCTCCTGGGAGTCGGCGGCAAGGCCGCCGACTGTCCCTCACTGCCAAGTCCCAGGGACGGCTTCGAGATAAGCTGACTCCTGTTGGCGGCTTCCAGAGAAGCTGACTATGGGGAGTCGGCCCGTGACTCCGACTGTCCCTGGCGGCCGAGTCCCAGGGACGACTTCAAGATAAGCCGACTCCTGTTGGCGGCTTCCAAAGAAAACGGCAATGGGGAGTCGGCCCACGACTCCGACTACCTCCTGCCTTTGCCATGATGGACGGGACGGGGTACGGCCATCGCATGGCCCATCCCCCTCCCACTTACGAAGGACCGGCATGGCTACAGTGCGCCGTATCGATGGAGATCTCCATCCGGTGCGGCACTGTTGCCATGCCTGCCCTGACCTCGTCCCCCGTGGGCGGCGCACTGTGCCCACGGCGGCTTGCCTGTACGGCCCAGAGACGGCAGGTCCCACCCGTCAGCGGGGGTACAAAAGACGGCAAGAGCGCCACAAGACGGACCCGTTGGGAGTCGGCCCCGGGAGTCGGCCGGCCCCTCCCACGGGCCCCACATGCCATTAACCAGACAAGACGGGGAATGGCACAGTGATCGCCCATCAGGCGGCGGCACTGTTGCCACGACCCCGTGACCAAGCCAACGTCATTAGAGGCACCGCTACAGTACCAGGCCTGTTGGCGGGCCCCAGTAGTCGACGGAGAAGACGGCGGCCTAAGAGATAGACGGCTGGGACCCACGCCCAGTCGGATTACCATTGTATCCCTGGGGTGCGGGCCTATATAAGCCCCCCGGGGCACCCATGCATGGGGGATCGCTCCTTTAGACTAGACCAGATCATATAGGAAGGAGGGAGCTAGCCTCACCTTCTCCTACCTCCAGAAAACAGCTCAAGGAGCAACCTTGTACTCACTTTGCCATAGTGATCATGCGGAGACCCCGCAGAGCAGCAGTAGGGGTGTTATCTCCACGGAGAGCCCTGAAGCTGGGTAAGATTCACCGACATGCATGCCTTCGCCTCATCCTGTTTCCAGGCACCGGCGATGTTCTACTCGCCCCCATCATGATAAGCCATCCTTTGGCATATGTCGCATCCAACCTCCGACATTTGGCGCCCACCGTGGGGCATGGTGCACCGCCATCCGGAGACCTGCTCTGGACGGGAACCCTCTTCCTCCCCAGCGAGCGTAGCCAGCCCGGCACGCCCGATGGAGCTTGCCCCGACGCGCTGCAAAGCGTCGACGACGCCTGCGCAGCGAGCAGCCTTGTCGATCTTCTCGGCGAGGCTCACATCTCCAACGAGCCCGCATCTGATGCGGGCACAGGCTGCCCCGAGCGCCGCCTCGTCAGCCTCCTCGACCAACTCCATATATCCGGCGAGCCTACCGCGGACTTGGAGTCGGTCGGCTCCACCGACCCGATACTTGTCGATTCCGACACCGCGTCGCTCGACGCCTTCCCCTCCGACGTGATCGTCTTCGACGATCCTCTACCATGAGCCGATAGTGGCGGCAGCACCGTCACCGAAGTGCTCGTCATCAGCCACGGCGCCGCCTCCGACGAGAACGCCCGCGACGCCCTGCAGGCCACTTTGCATGATCTGTCCGCCCCCATCCCGGCGGACGCTGACGCCGAAGCGCTGGAGGCACGCCGCCTTGCCCTCCTTGCGGAGGGCCAGAAGATCGCCACCATGAGACGCCTCATGGAGGCCCACCAGCGCGAAGTCGACCGCGCCGCCTTCAGCACGCCGCCTCCAGAAGGGCCAAGCCGAGTCAGTGTCGTCAAGAAACGCGGCACGGCCATCGCCAGCATGTTGGGAGCAGACCGCCCGGTCTACGCCACACCCCTCGAGAACCTACGCGCCGCCCAGTCGATCGTTGATGAGCTAAACGGACTGGGGGCCGACGAGCTCCCCTAGATGACCAGACGCATCCAGCAGCTGATCGATGCGGCCGCAACCTGGCATGAAGCCGACGTCCGAGCTGAAAGCCCCCCTCTCCGAGAGCACGGCGCGACGTCGCATACGCCGACTGCGGGTGGCGCCCGTGCGAGACAAGGGAAGGAGCTGGCTGCTAGCCGCAGCCGGACTCGTATTACCATCGAGCGCGACGCAGAAGGCCGCCCCCGAGGAGTGGAGCAACGAGGTGACCTGCCGCCTCCTCCGCCTCACGGGGAAAGATATCCTACCCCGCCGCCTGTCGAGCATCCGACTCTCAGCGGCCGACTTGGTCTCCGCGAAGGAGTCGGCGAGAATGATGCCTGCCATCGGATCGACCGCCTAGCACGATCCCTGGCCCTGGAAGAAGAAGATGATGTCGGCCCGCCGTATTTTGGCCCCTGCATCCGCATTGAGCCCTTTCCCAAAGGGTTCTTGCTCCCAAGAGACACGCCCAAGTACAATGGCTCCGTGAAGCCGAAAGACTGGTTGATCGACTACTCCACCGGCGTTCGCATAGCGAATGGCAATCGGCGCGTTGTCGTGAAATATGTCCCCTTGATGCTCCAAGGCACGGCGCACACCTGGCTCAATAGCCTCAAGCCTTACAGCATCAACAGCTGGCTAAACTTCACCGAAGCCTTCATACGCAACTTCACCAGCACATACAAGCGGGCTCCCAAGCCCCGACAGCTCTCCTTGTGCGTACAAGGGCCCAGCGAATCGACCCGCGACTACCTCACGCGTTGGGCCGAGCTCCGCAACTCCTGCGAAGGAGTGCACGAGGTCCAGGCCATAGAGTACTTCACCGCCGGGTGCCGTGAAGGCCCTCTCCTCAAGCACCGACTCCTCTGCGACGAGCCTGTAACCCTTGACGAGCTACTGGTCATCGCGGACAAGTATGCCACGGCCGACTCCTTAATGAAGACCGAGCTCCGGGTAGACGCCTCCGGAAAAGTATTGTCACCGGCTCCCAATACGTCGGCTAGAGAATCAAGCCGGCGCCCGTATCAGAACGATCACAAGCGCAAAGCCCCTCAGCCGGTTTCCAGCAGTCGGCAGGTGGCCACGATCGAAGAAGAGCAGCCTGAGGGACAGTCGGCTCCGAAGAAGCAGAAGGGCGGCAGGCCGGCTTGGCAGCCGGCTTTCTCCTACGAGCAGACTCTAGATGGTCACTGCAAGTTCCACCACGGCGCCAAGCCGTCGAACCACACCACCCGGAAATGCCACTGGCTCACCCGAATCGCCAAGGGAGACGACCTCCTGCCTCCCCCGCCTGCTGGGCCGCCGCCTCCACCGCCGCCCCAGCAGCCGGCTGTCAGGCCAGTCGGGGCAATACAAGACGAGTACCCAGAAGAGCATGGAGCCTATGTAGTGTTCACCAGTGTGGTTGACGATTGGCGCAGCCGGCGGCAGCAGCAGCAAGAGGTGAACGCAGTAGCATCAAGTACTCCAGAGTTTATGCACTGGTCCGAGAAGCCTATCAGTTGGAGCAGAGCTGGTCACCCAGAGGTGATGCCGAGTCCGGGCTCCTACGCCCTAGTCTTAGGTGCCACTTTTGCCACGGATAGGCGGGCCGCTCGCTTCTCGCGAGTGATGATAGACGGAGGCAGTAGCATCAACATTCTGTACAAGGATACCATGGAGAAGTTAGGAATCAAGCAAAGACAGCTTCAGAGCAGCCGGACTGTGTTCCACGGTATTGTTCCTGGCCTTTCCTGCTCACCAATCGGCAAGATCCTGATAGACGTCCTCTTTGGGGACAAAGATCATTTCCGCCGAGAGCCAGTTTGGTTTGAAGTGGTGGACCTCGAAAGCCCGTACCATGCGCTACTTGGCCGACCTGCTTTGGCCAAGTTCATGGCGGTCCCCCACTATGCCTACCTCAAGATGAAGATGCCAAGTTCCAAGGGAATTCTGACCATAGCCGGCGACTACAGAAAGTCGTCCGCTTGCGCGGCCGAAAGCAGTCGGCTAGCCGAGTCCCTGGTGATCGCGGCCGAGAGGCGGCTTCTTGACCGGGTTGTGGCAATGGCCGGCAAGCAGCCCGAGATGTCACCCGACCCCAAGGAGTCTGAAGCTGAAGGTTCGTTCAAGCCGGCCAAAGAGAAAAAGAAGATACCCTTGGACCCAGAGCACCCAGAGAGGTACGCTGTCATAGGTGCAAACCTTGACAGGAAATAGGAAGGCGAGCTCGTAGATTTCCTCCATGAGAATCGAGACATCTTCGCATGGTCCCCTAAAGACATGCCAGGTGTACCGACGGAATTCGCCGAGCACAAGTTACATGTCTGATCTGATGTGAAGCCCGTCAGGCAGCCCTTGCGCCACCTGTCAGAAGAGAAGAGAAGAGTTGTTGGAGAAGAGATAGCCCGACTCCTGGCAGTCGGCTTCATTATGGAAGTGTTTTTCCCAGAATGGTTAGCAAACCCGGTCCTAGTGCTGAAGAAGAACAAGCAGTGGCGGATGTGTATTGACTACACAAGCCTCAACAAAGCTTGCCCCAAGGACCCATTCGCTCTGCCGAGAATTGATCAGGTGATAGACTCCACAGCCGGATGCGAGTTGTTGAGCTTCTTAGATACATATTCAGGATATCACCAGATCAAGCTGAACCCGGCCGATAGACTGAAAACCGCCTTCATCACGCCGTTTGGAGCCTTCTGTTACCTGACCATGACGTTCGGCTTGAGGAATGCCGGTGCCAGCTTTCAGCGTTGCATGCAGAAGTGCCTCCTCAAGCAACTCGGCAGAAACGCCCATGTCTACATAGACGATGTGGTGGTGAAGACGGAAAAGCGTGGAACACTGCTGGAAGACCTCAAGGAAACCTTTGAGAACCTGCGCCGATTCCAAATCATGGTCAACCCTGAGAAGTGTGTCTTCGGAGTACCAGCCGGCCAACTCCTCGGCTTCCTAGTCTGTGAATGTCAGGACCCCGACTCAATGCCACATCGATCTAGCATGTAACACCTCATATCACTTTGCGGTCTCACGCACGGTATTCCACGGGTGTCGCCTTACCTTTCCCCGGGACCGTTTGCGCCTTTTGGCTCACGTATATGATGATGTCGCTAGCATCCATATGATAAAGAGCCCGGGCTGACATGACTAGTCGTAAACCCAAAGTGGCACGGACTTACAGGGACAGGCATCCATGACCCAGCATCGAACATGTCGGTCATCAGCAAGTGGGTCCGGGCTGTAGCACTGGGCTAGCAGGACTCCGGTAAACCGGGCTGTAGCGGACTAACAGGGCTCCGGTACTCAATGCGTGACATTTCCCCAAAGGGACAGACACAGGAACGAAGAAGGACACATGCCGGCCAGCCTAAGTGTTCCGAAGCAGTAGCAAGCTACCATGGCTCGGTGGAACACTAGGAGACATTTCCCCGTAAGAGAGGCTACTAAAGGTAAACAACTAGATGGTCAGATCCCACACATATCAAGCATTTCAATAACATACACACAATATGCTCGATATGTGCAAATACAACATGGCATCACAACATGACTCTACGACTCAAGTAATTTATTCAATAGGCTCCGATGAGCGAGATATTACAAACATGGGTCTCATGACCCAACAATCAGAGCATACAAGTCAAAGCACAAGCGGAAGCTATCATGTCTGAGTACAGACATCTATAAATGGAAAAGGCTGAGAAGCCTGACTATCTATCAGATCCTGCCGAGGGCACAAGATCGTAGCTGAGGTAACAAGCTAAACGTCGAAGTCCGCGTGGAACAACTAGCGAGACAGAGGTCTCTCTGCAAAATATAAATTAAGCAAACGTGAGTACAAATGTACCCAGCAAGACTTACATCAGATCTAACTACATATGCATCATTATCAACAAGGGGATGGTGGGGTTTAACTGCAGCAAGCCAGCTTTGACTCGGTGGCTATCCTAAACTACGACTGCAAGTAACTCTTTTTGAGGTGGCGCACACGAGTCCACATATTCACCATATCAATACACCACTATGGTTCCACTCCCGTCTCCCTACGAGAACGCCATCCATAGCACTCACGCTTATCTTGCGTATTTTAGAGTATCCACTTTCACTTGTCTATGAACTGATATAAGCAACCCAGAAGTCCTTTACCGCGGACACGGCTATTCGAATAGATGATGTTAACCCTGCAGGGGTGTACTTCTTCATACATGTTTCCACCACTTAGCGTCTGCACACGACATGTGCTCGGCAGACTTCAAGCGAAAGCCGACGTGGGTGTAGACCACGACCTACCTAAACACTCAAGTCTCTAGTCCAGGTTTATCGCCTATTCGGGTTCCATCCATGAGGAGATCCGGCCGGAGTTTCTCTCACAGCCCCAAACGATGTGAACAGGGTTCCGTGAAACCAAACGGGCGCCCGGTATACCCGGCCACGTGCCTACCGCATCACAGCCCACCCCTACGGTCAGCGCTGTCCACGGCCTCCAGCATACTACAAACACCAGAAACTACTTGCAACTCCTGGACAGAGGACAAGGGTGAATAAGAAGTCGAGCGGGGTCATATTTCAGGGCCCAATGCATGGTAGTAGCTGAATCATGGATCACAAACACAGAACTCAGTTCCTAAGGACGGTTTCAATGAGACAACCCACCATGTACTCCTACATGGCCTCTCACCGCTACCTTTACCAAATCGTGTTCACACACTTAGCTCACACACAGTCGGACGTATTCTCACACCTCTGATTCATCCTCGATGAATCAGACCTGACTCAACTCTAAGCAGTAGCAGGCATGACAAACAAGCATGAATGAGTAGGCACATCAGGGCTCAAACAACTCCTACTCATGCTAGTGGGTTTCATCTATTTACTGTGGAATGACAGGTCATGCAAAGGATAAAGGGGTTCAGCTACCGCAGCAAGTAACAGATGAATCGTTGTTGTCCTAATGCAGTAAAAGAGAGCAGGAGCGAGAGAGTGGGATTGTATCGGAATGAACAAGGGGGGTTTTGCTTGCCTGGCACTTCTAAAGATAACATTGAGTCTTCATCAGTGTCAACGATCACATCGTCGGTACAACGTCTACCGAGGGGGAACAACACCGGCAAACACAGAAGAAACACGATCAATGCAATGCACAATATGATGCATGCTATGACATGGCAATATGAATGTGTTTTGGGCTAGTGCATCTAGCTATGATTTAAATGAAGTTGGTTTGAACACATGATTCAATTTCCAACTCCATATATGATTATTTAAATGCCCTTTATTTGTTTTGTCCAAAACAGAGGACAAACATTGTTCAAACATGCATGAAAATGGTACAGATGGATTCCTTGAATTTTTCTGATAATTTTTCATATATAAATTATTTAATTTGGAGTTACGGTTGAATTTCTATGAATTTTAGAAGTTTTAGGCATTTTCTGGAATTTCCTGAATATTTAGAATTAAAATAATTCCAGAAAATGATTTATGGCGTCAGCACCACGTCACTGTGACGTCAGCAGAGTCAACTGGGCTGGTCCGGTCAAACCTGACCAGTGGGGCCCACTGGTCAGTGACACAGGTTAGACAGGGGGGTTAGTTTAGTTTAATTAAAGATTAAGGGCACTAGGGCCCACATGTCAGTGGCTCTAGGCTTGGGTTAGCGGGGTGGTTAGGCCCTAATGACCTGCCACGTCAGCTCTCGCCGGAGTTTAGCCGGCGACGACCACAGAGCACGGCGGGGGACGCCGGACTTGCGCTAGGGGCATCGGATCGACGTGCCAAGGGCACCAGGAGGTAGCCCGTGCCCGTGCGCATCTAGGGGGACCAACGGGAGGTGCGGGGGTGGCCGGGGTTCGCCGGAGTGGAGCCCGAGGCGGCGGCCGGAGCCCGAGGCGGCGGCCGGAGCTCGGGGTTGGGGCGAGTTAGTGCTACGGTGCGCAAACGAGCGAGGTGAGAGGCTAGCGGGGCGCTACGCGGTGCGGGGAGCGAGTTAGGCATGCCAGGGTGACCAAATGGTCACCGGAGCTACGCCGGCGACGAGCTCAGGCGGCGGCGTGCTACGGCCAGCTATGAAATGGCGGCTACGGCGAGCGGCAAGCCACGGGGTTAGGGGCAAAACGTGCAGGAGCTCACGGTGGTTCGGATGGGGTAGATGACGAGCTCGGGGAAGCGGAGACGGCGGCGAATCGACGGTGAAGATCCTCGACGGCCGGCGATGGAAACGGCGATGGTGGCGGCATTGCGGCGTGTCCGGGACCTTGTGGCTCGGTGGGGAGAAAGAGGGGGTCGAGGCGGAGCCTTTGAGCGCATCGGCGAGGCTAGGGGGTGGCGGTGGCCGCGAGGGAGCTCGTCGGTGGCGGCGGCTCCGTTCGGGCGAGTGAGAGAGAGGTCCAGGGGAGAGGATGAGGACGCGGGAGAGTGAGGGAGAGAGGCAGGGAGGTGCGTGGCGTCTCCGGGGCGTCGAGGAGGAAGCAGGAGGTGGCCAGGGGAAGCAGGAGGTGGCCGAGGCCTCTCGGGCGCGCGCCACGCCTCGCCTCTGCCTACTGGCAGAGGAAGACGACAGGGGGGGGGGAGTGGAGATGGGCTGGGCCGTGCTGGGCCAGGTAAGTGGGCGACAGGTAACTTCCTTCTCTCTCTCTCTTTATTTCTTTTCTATTTCTGTTATTTTGTTTTTGATTTGATTTAAAATACCAAATCATTTAATAAAATCCTGGAAACAATTATGGGTGCTTTCTGAATTATTTCAGTGACCCTTAACAATTTCCAACATTTATTTGAACATTTAAATTATTTATAGTATTTAAATGCCCAAAGTCAGATACAATATGATTTAATTCAAAAATCCAAAAATGACCTAAGAATATATTCATCATTTTTGGCAGAGGTTTCCACCTTAACCAGAAATCATGAACTTTTCTTAGGAACCTTTGGGTTTATTGAAAAGATTTTAATTCACCCTAGTTGAGTTGATTTAATGCTAGGGTTTGAACATCCCCATTTCAATTTTAGGCAAAATTTAAACATGATGCAACACATGACTAGCTAGCTCAGAGCAAACCAGAAGCTAGGGATGTGACAACTCACCCCCACTAAACAAGAATCTCGTCTCGAGATTCAAGCGTAGGGTAAGGTGAAGGGGTAACGTAGACTAGTATAATCTTCACGATCCAGGGTGCACTTCAATTGAACGTTGATTCATTCACCATCATTGTCTTGAAGTCTTGCCTTGAGAACTCCAACTATCATGACAACGAGAGGAAAGGAAAGACCCTAAAATAATTGTTCTTCTCGAAGGTCGAACAACTCAGGATTAACCCACGAAATGAGACATAACAACATCTCTCGAGCTGAGAGACGAAGTACACATCCATAGGAATTGGAGTGAAGCAGATGACAAAGGTTCACTAGGTTGACAACAATTCCAGACTCAAGAATGTGGTAAACGATTGTCACGTAGCGAGGAGTTGAGTTGCCATGATACCATAATGATGCACCTTAGGGAAGGTGACTCGTAGAAATATCCCCTTAAGTGGCAAAAAGAATTACCTTTGATTCAAAGATCATTGAAACTCTTTAAACCAGCCTAAGACAATTCTCGAGCGATCGTTTGGAGGGGGTCGGTAGAATGGCATACTCGGACTTGGATGATGTGGACTACCTTGTTGAAGACAACGCAATGTATGATTTTTGCTTATCACCGGAAATGGAAAAGACCCATGGTAGAATGGCACATTGGCGGTGCAAGCTGGGAACAAAATGCAAATGCTGGGAATGATTCTGGTAACTGGGGAAGAACCCAACAATAGAGAGTGAATTCACTGTTTAAAAAGGTCATAGCATTGCCGAGGAAACTGAGAGGAATCCCAGTTAGTGCCGATGATAACACGTAGCGCTTGTGCGTGCTCTCAAGAACTTGAGCATTTCCATAATCATCAAGATTTTACCAACATCCGTGTCAAGGATGCTGACAACACAACATACTACCATGATGAATAGCGATGGACGATGCAGATGCAAAGGAGGATAACACTTTCTCAGATTTCACCTTAGCGAGCCAAGGAACAAAATCTGGACGATCGACCGAGAGACATTTAGCACTCCGCTTCTAATGTTCTCCTTGATGTGCTAGCGTAACCCATTCATAGATATGGTTTGATATCTAGAACATCAAGTAAAAAGGTCGGACTTCGGGATCTCAAAATCCATAGGGGCAACTAGGGAGTAAATCCTACGAAATCCCTATGGGGAGGTGGCCAACTTCCTCAATCAAGATATTATAATAACAGGTCTTCCGGCTGGGTGTGTTGGCCACGACATCCACTTTACCGGTTTTCGAGGGACCGATATTATAGTTCTTGGGAAATGTTCCAAACCATCATATCTGCCTGAGATTCAGATCTGGTTGGTGTCAGGATATTCCAGACTCATCGAGTCTAGGAAGAAAAATGAAAGTTTGCAACACAAATCGACGAGATGACGTTGCAGGATTCTCGGGAGATGAACTACGATAGCAAGCTCCAAAATATGAGCTGGTTCTGCTACAAACATGTGAACATGTTGTCCAAGACAAGCATGACCACAAAGTAGTCTTATAATAAAACACTATCGAGTTCAGGAGGGGGAACCATCATTAATGACATCGAAGTCTCCACGCGTGGAAGTCCAAAGAGTTCACCTTGGACAGACTCCTTTATCTTTGAACAACTCAATCAGTGGCTTGGTGTGCTAGGATATACATATAGAATGGAGGTTGCAAATCTCCAGACCACAGAATACTTCGCACGTATGCATGACTGACTTGGGATGATTCCAGAGGAAGCAAAACTAACTTTCTCAAATTCACGGCGGCAACTTTCACCAAATGCACGTGTATAAGAGGAAGTCACTCCTTCATCCAAACATATGCTTCATGAACGAAACACGAAGAAATGCTTACACAAGTTTCCAACACTAGGTTGATGTTCAACATGACTCATGGGAGAGACAAAATGCTGCTGATGGGCTCAACAACAACTCATCGAGATTTCCATGTAAATGGAATTCCATAATTATGTGAACAAGTGATAGCATTGGTCAGACCCGAAAGATATAATGGTGTATGCTCGAGGGATCGACCACGAGTAAGACAACATTACGAACATCGTTGGTTCTGATTTGATTTGACGATAACCCATACTCAAATCAAAGTTTTTATCAGGCAATAGGTCCAATAACTGATCACAGGGACCAATCGATGAAGATATCATCTTTCTTCAACACACACACGTACACAGAAAGATATCCCTTAACATGAACTAAGTCAGACAGGCTTTTATCATCCAACTCTCCAAGTTGTTGTTTGGCTTAACCAACTAGCTCAGGGGTATCTAACACCGATTCTTGGAGAGAAAGTGGTTCACAAGAAACCAACTTGATCACGAGCTCAACATAACAGTCAGGTGACAGCCTGGTGATACTTTCGAGAAGATATTCGGAAAATCACGAACCACCGATATGTTACTAAGCTCGAGAACAATCTCGCTTTTGAGGGCAAGACAATATGATCAAATGAGTGAGGACTTGACAAAATCCTAACTCATCAATCGAAGTGTGCACCAGGAAGATGGACAAGGTAGCACGATCAATCTTAGAAGGATGATTCAAAAACCAACACGCTAAGAATGAAATTATTGTCCTTTAACTACCAAGCAACGAGGTTGCTGGGAGTATTGATTTCACACACCACGATTCACTTGTCGGCATTCCGGTTACAATAACACAGGAACCGAGGAATGAACAGTGATGGCAAGAAGTATCACTGTACCAAGATTTCATGGGATGGTGTGCAATTCCTATAACAATCCCGATATAAAGATGGTAATACTCCAAGGTAGAACAGAGCAAAAGCTGAATTGGCATTTTGATCTGCGGAGCACAACTTCTTTGACCCAATCCTGGATATGGAAGAGGTACTGGAGTTTGTTTCTCCTAGTCATTCCGCGATAGAATGGCTTGACGGACCACAAGAGTAATAGGCATCGATAAATGAACGCACGCATACTCTTGACTATCAATTGATAGACGAAGGTCAGTAGACAACTAAAGAGGGACAACTCAAAGGAACATATAACTTTCTGAGTTGTGGATACATAGACTAGTATGTCGAACCAAGTTCAACATAATTCTTCCGGATAACCCATGCAGAAGGGTTGAGCTGGCAGAGTCACAATATAGCATGGAGAACTCATCAAGAGCACTCTGGTTGTGATCTTTTGATCCAATAAACATCTGCCATAAGCGGTCCATAGTATTTGGAAGAAGGAAATACCACGGACCTCGAGGATTATCGCAAAGGTTACTAATATCCTAAAGGAACTAGCAAACACTATCAACATGAAGTAAGTAGAGTGAATCTCGGGTTCAAGAACCCAGGAATAGAATGCCTACTAACTAAATGGCATCACAGGATGCTTTCGATAATAAAGGCCAGAATCTTCACACTGGGAACACAAAACGTTGCTAGATTACTAGGTGACTCCCTAAAACACCTAGGGTCATAATAGTAACTCCAACATAAATGTCAAGGCAATAGAATACCTCAACTCAACAATTAGTGTGATTGAGCTGGCATAAAGGAACATCGAAACCAGAGGGAAAGGATTTTGCAAATGCATCAGACTATTTAGAAACCTGGAATGACTCGGACAGCATAATGGCTGTAAATGCTCAGAAAAGATTTGAGACATTCACAAAAATGGTGGCATAACCACTCAGGAGCACAATATCACGGTTTCGAGATCAACAATTAACATACGGAAGCAGTAAAAACTGAACAGAGGCTTAAGTCCAAAAATCTTATAAGTCTACGGATTAGTAACACGTGATCCTGATAGAAAGAAGAGATAGCCTAGTCCTTAATCCCCGTAGAAGAGAAGATGATGACTCAGATCAGAAGGCTTAAGGTGTAAGGAGTAAAAAGAGCCTTACGTTCCATCCCACAATCAATTCCCTTATATAACTAAAGAATTTCTAGACTCAACTTCGACCAGTTTGGCTTGGTAATCCTACAGGCATTCAAGCTCTGATACCAACGCTGTCAGGACCCCGACTCAATGCCACATCGATCTAGCATGTAACACCTCATATCACTTTGCGGCCTCACGCACGGTATTCCACGGGTGTCGCCTTACCTTTCCCCGGGACCGTTTGCGCCTTTTGGCTCACGTATATGATGATGTCGCTAGCATCCATATGATAAAGAGCCCGGGCTGACATGACTAGTCATAAACCCAAAGTGGCACGGACTTACAGGGACAGGCATCCATGACCCAGCATCGAACGTGTCGGTCATCAGCAAGTGGGTCCGGGCTGTAGCACTGGGCTAGCAGGACTCCGGTAAACCGGGTTGTAGCGGACTAACAGGGCTCCGGTACTCAATGCGTGACATTTTGTCACACCCTAGCTAGTCATGCATTAGAGTGTTGCATCATGTTTACTCTTTCATCAGAAACTTGAAATGGGGATGACAGAACCCCCAGTCCCCTCTGAAACCAACTAGGGTTACTAAAATAATTTTCAATGAACCTGAAATGCCCTTCTAAAATGCCCATCATTTTTGTCTTGGTTCAAAACCTCTGCCAAAAGTGGTGCACATTTTCCTAGGCCATCCTAGGGTTTTTGAATTAAATCATAAATATTTGAATTTGGGCATTTAAAATAATATAAAATATTTAAATGCTCAAATATCTCCAAACTAAAATGTTTCATGTTGGAAATAATCCAACTATGGGCCAGGAATAGTTTGGTGATTTTTGAAGTTGCCTAGGTATTTTATTTAATTCAACAAAGTTGCAGATATATTAAATAAAAACAGAAATAGAAAAAAAAGGGGGGAAACTTACCTGGGCTCCTCCCTGTGCGGCCCAGCCAGCTGGCCGGCCCAGCAAGCCAGCCCAGCCCACCACCGCCGTCGTCCTCCTGGCGCCAGTCGGCCAGGCGTGTGGCCGGCGCGTGCGCACGGCCGGAGCGCCACGCCACCAGCCCGTCTGCCTGCCTCCCTCGCCAGCGCGACGCCGCGGCATTTCTTCTCGGTGCCGCCCCGATCCCCTGGCCTTATCCCTCTCTCTCTCCCGTGCTGCTCCCTCCCTCTCTCTCACGGCCGAACACCACCGTCGCCGCCGTTCGCCATAGCCGCCGTCTCCGACCACCTCTCGCTCCCCCGACTAGCTCAGGAGCTCCGCCTCGACTCCCTCTTCCTCCCCACCGCTCCACGGGTCTCCGGAAGCCCTGCATCGCCGCCACGTCGCCGTTCCCCTCTTCGGGCTCCGACCACCGTCGCCGTCAAATTCGTCGTCTCCGGCGCGTCCCCGAGCCCGCTTCGACGCCCACTGCAACCGCGGTGAGCCCCCGGATCGTTTCCCCCTTCTCCCCTGATCTCTCCCGACCTCTAGGCCCTAGCCCCACCTCGGCCGAAAGCTCCACGCCGCCGACGATGTCGCCGTCGTGGCCACGGTCGCCGTAGCGCCCAACCGAGCACACCATCGTGCTCCACACCTCACTAGGAGCACGTAGCACGCACCAACACCTCCCCTAACGCCCTGCAACGCCGTTTCCGACCGCACCCGAACTCCGGCCGCCGCAGCCGAGCTCGCCGTCGTCAACTCCGGCCACCCCGAGCCCAACCACCACCACCAATAGTCGCGGCTCAACCTCAGCAACACGTAGATGCCTTCCGCCGTCCATTTGGTTGCCGGAATGGCAAAAAGCACTTTCGCCGCCGTCTCGGACCTCGCCGGCGTCATGTCGCCGGTGGGGTTTGACTTGTCCGACCTGGGGTTTGACCCCCCAGGGTCACTGACGCGTGGGCCCTGTCGGCCAGGTGGTTAGGTTAGCGCTAACTACTGTTAGTCAACCCCCCTGACACTGACAGTGGGCCCCAGCGCCTCTAATCCCTAATTAGGATTAAATTAAACCTGTTAAACCCCCCCTGTCACTGACGTGTGGCCCCCACACGTCAGGTTTGACTCCCGCCAGCCGCAGTTGACCACTGACGTCATGCTGACGTCATGCTGGCGCAATAATTATATTCTGGATTTAAATTAAAACAGGAAATTCCAGAATATTATTTAAACTTCAAAAATTCATAACTTTTATTCTGTAACTCCAAATTGGACAAATTATATATGAAAAATGATCAGAAAAATTCAATCTATCCATCTGTACTATTTTCATGCATGATCAAACAAGTTAAATTGATGTTTTAAGCAGAAAAAGGAAAAGCACTTTAAAAGGCCATGTTTGAGTTTGAAATTTGAATCTTTGATTCAAATTTGTTCAAACCCCTCTGGTTTTAGTTGCATTAGCCCAACACACTCATATTGCCATGTTTCATGCATGCATCATATTGTTGCACATTGTTTGGTGATGCTTGTGTATCGATGTCCTTTGCGACAGGTTCTGCCCCCGAGGAGTACCGTGATTACCCTAACGAAGAACCATATCAGTGCATCGAACCATCAGGCAAGCAACCAACCATTTGATCATATCGATACAATCCCATGTTCTCGCTCCTGCTCTCTTTTACTGCATTAAGACAACGCGATTCAAACTGCTGTGTGCTACGGTAGTTGAACCCATTTCCTCTGCATGACCTGGCATTGCCACAGTAACTAGATGAAACCCACTAGCATGTGTAGGAGTTGATTGAGCCCTATGTATGTGTTGTTCCTACCTTGCTATGCCTGCTATGCTTAGAGTCGTGTCAGGTCTGGTTCATCTGGGTGATGGGCTGGAGTGAAATGTTATGTCGGTAAGGAGAGTGGTGTGGTGAACACGATTTGGTAAAGGTATCGATGAGAGGCCATGTAGGAGTACATGGTGGGTTGTTTCATTGAAGCCGACCTTAAGCACTGAGATCTGTATGTGTGATTTAAGAATCAGCTACTACCATGCATTGGGCCCGAAACCAATGGACCCTCTCGGCTTCTTATTCACCCTAGTTCTCCGTCCAGGAGTTGCAAGTAGTTTCTGGTGTTTGTAGCCTACTGGAGGCCGTGGACAGCGCTGACCGTAGGGGTGGGCTGTGATGCGGTAGGTACGTGGCCGGGTGTACCGAATACCTGTTAGGTATCTCGGGAACCCTGTTCACATCATTCGGGGCCGTATGGGAAACCTCGGCCGGACTCCCTGCGGATGGAACCTAAATAGGCGATAAACCTGGACTGGAGGCTTAGGTGATTAGGTAGGTCGTGGCCGACACCCACGTTGGGCTTCCGCTTGAAGGTTGCCGAGTACATGTCGTGTAAACGACGGTAAGTGGTGAGAGCGTGTATGAAGAAGTACACCCCTGCAGGGTTAACATGATCTATTCGAATAGCCGCGTCCGCGGTAAAGGACTACTTGGTTGCCTATACAGTTCATAGACAAGTAAATGGAAACTACTAAAAGCCTCAAGATAAGTGTGAGTGCCGAGGATGGCTCTTCCGTAGGAAGACGGAGGTGGATCCTCGGTAGTGTATTGAAGTGGTGAGTAGTGGACTTGTGTGCGCAAAACATTTCAGGTTGGAGTATCGTAGGATAGTCTAGCCAAGAGTGAAAGCTGGCTTGCTGCAATAACTCCACCAACCCTTCTTGATACTATGCATGTATGTAGGATCTGATGTAAGTCTTGCTGAGTACCTTTGTACTCATGTTGCTATAATCTACATTTTTACAGAAGACGCTGCAACCCCTTCTGATGGGTTCTATGTAGACGTTGACATCAACGAGTAGGCTAAAGACCCAGGTGGTGACCCTGAGCTTGTGATGGACCACGTAGTATAGCTAGGCTTTCCAAGCCTCTTTTATTTTACTAGTTGTCTGTACCCAGACAATGTACTTCCGCTGCTGGCTTGTATGACTGTATGACTTGTATGTTGGGTCGTGAGACCCGTACCTTTGTGAATGTTATGTATGGCTCCCTGAGCCTTAAATAAAGTACTTGTGTCATAGAGTCATGTTGTGATGCTTCGTTGTATTTGCGCATATCGAGCATATTGTGTGTATGATTGAAATGCTTGGTATGTGTGGGATCTGACTATCTAGTTGTTTATCTTTAGTAGCCTCTCTTACCGGGAAATGTCTCCTAGTGTTACCGCTGAGCCATGGTAGCTTGCTACTGCTCTGGAACACTTAGGCTGGCCGGCATGTGTCCTTCTTCGTTCCTGTGTCTGTCCCTTCGGGGAAATGTCACGCTTTGAGTACCGGAGTCCTGTTAGCCCGCTACAGCCCGGTTTACCGGAGTCCTGCTAGCCCAGTGCTACAGCCCGGACCCACTTGCTGATGACCGACACGTTCAAAGCTGGGTCATGGATGCCTGTCCCTGTAAGTCTGTGCCACTTCGGGTTTACGACTAGTCATGTCAGCCCGGGCTCCTTATCATATGGATGCTAGCGACACTATCATATACGTGAGCCAAAAGGCGCAAACGGTCCCGGAAAAGGTAAGACGACACCCGTGGGGATACCGTGCGTGAGGCCGCAAAGTGATATGAGGTGTTACCAGCTAGATCGATGTGACATCGAGTCGGGGTCCTGACAGCGTTGGCATCAGAGCCGGACTGCCTGTAGGTTCTCCAAGCCAAACTGGTCGATGTTGAGTCTAGAAATTCTTTAGTTATATGTAGGGGAATTGTTTGTGGGATGGAACGTAAGGCTCTTTTTACTCCTCTATCTTATGACATTCTGATCTGAGTCAGTCCATTCTTCCACCGGGGGTTAAGGAATTAGGATCTGTTCTCTCTATCAGGATCACGAGTTACTAATCAGTAGTACCTTATAAGTTTGATGGATACAAGCCTAGTTCAGTTCTACTACCACATTATGTTGTTAGAATGGTTTCAGAACTTTGATTTGGTGATGTTGAGTGTGTACGAAATCCTTTGTCAAATGTCTCAAAATCCTTTTTGAGCATTTACAGCTGTTATGCTGCCGAAATTTTGCTAGAAATTCTAATGCCTTTGCATTATGATTGTGCTTTCAGATGGCCACTCGCGACCTCAATCAAGTGGTTCGCCTGACTCGATGACTAGATGTACCCGGCCATACTGCTAAGTTGGTCAGGGTAATGACTGAGGCTGGATACCGCTGGTATCCTGAGTACACGGTCGAAGAGCAATTTCGGGACTTCAATCAAAGCCAGTATCTCTGCACTGTCCGGATATTTCCATCTTATCCTGGATCCACCGAGCCTCTTCACTGTTCCTATGGACTCGGGGTTACCATTGAGATGGCTGTGCAGGACGCCGCCTACTCTATGATGACCATTATGCGAGTCAGATCTGGTTTATTTCGGGACTCTGATTTCCGGTATATGCCAGGATCACTTCCGGGAGCACAAGGGTATCTCCAGGCTATCTATGCTGACTCCACTCAGGAGGATTCACGGACTCGCACCACTGCTGAGATGCTCGAGGATAAGGACCGTGAAAATCGGGCCTTAAGGTTAGAGCTCTTCAATACCCGTGCTGACCACTGGGCTACTTTGACTCGGTTCGCACCGGCGGTGCTAGCTGGATATTCAGATATGCGCGATCTCTATCCTGTGAGATCTGCTCTGCCAGACGTGATGGTTTGGCGTGATGTAGGAGGCATCACCCCACCTCGCGGTCCCCGCAGGCCACCGTTTGTTGGTCCACGACCTCATCCTAGCCCTTATGGTCCACAAGCTCCGCGAGACCGTCTGTTTCCGGATGATCATGTTGAGCTTCCAGGCTATGGAGGTGACTTCTACGAGGACTACTACGGATCGGTCTGAGTTAGTGATAGTATCACTAGTTCGCACTAGCTGTGTCATCTATCGTCCCGCGTGACTCGTGGGATATGACCTAGTTTGTACTTTTTCCGGAGGTGTAGAAAAATAATGTATAGGAGCTTGGAATGCCTCCGATGAGATGTAATCCTCTTTTCACCGTAATAGTACTTTGTTTGGTCTTGTACTAAACCCTGTATGGTGTGTATGACGATGGAATAAAGAAGCAGTTTCTGTATCTACCATGTCATACGGATGATCATCTTGCATTCCGAGTTATTCCTTACATTATGTATCCTATGTCGGAATTTTATCATTCTGACTAAATCATTGTCTTGTTTACCTAGGATGGTCAACACGCGCGCTAACCCTGCTTCCCAAGAGCAGGCCGAAGGCAGTGAAGCCAGGGATGCAAATCTGCCTCATCCTCCTTCACTAGCCGAGGTTATGATGGAAGCTGAGAGAAACAAGCGGGAGACAAACCGTTTGTTGGAGCGTATTGAACAGAATACAGCACACCATCAGAGGGCTAACGTGGTGTCACTCAGTGATTTTATCAAATTGCATCCACCCACGTTCCACCACTCCGTCGAGCCTCTCGACGCTGATGACTGGCTTCGCAGTATCTCTCACAAGCTGCGTTCCGCGCTGGTAGCGGAGGCTGACAAGGTCACCTTTGCTGCATATCATCTTGAAGGCCCTGCCAGTCTATGGCGGGAGAATTATGGAGCTATGCGCCCAGCGGGCCATGTCACCACTTGGGCTGAGTTCAGCGAGGCTTTCCGTGAACATCACATTCCGGAGGGTCTCATGGACCGTAAACGTGAAGAATTTTGCAGTTTCACCCAAGGCCGACTTTCTGTGGATGCCTATAGCAGGGAGTTTGGTAATCTCGCGCGATATGCAACTGAGGAAGTGTCTACTGACGCCAAGAAGCAAGCAAGGTTCCGTAAGGGCCTTAGTCCTGAGCTTCGCCGCGACCTCCGTCTGCATGAGTGCACATCTTTTTCGAAACTTGTCAACAAAGCCATCAGTGCTGAAACTGGTCAGACTGACTATGACGCAACACGCAAGCATGGACGTGACATGGGTTCCTCATCCGGTGCTGGTCCTCAGAAGCGCCGCGTGTGGGTACCCAACACCGCCCTGCCACCCAGGTTCACACCGAGGCCATCCTTCCAGGCGCCTCGCCCTGTTCAACAGTCTGCACCGGCCAAGCCCTATGGGGGTCCAACCAATAATGCTCCTCCACGTACCAGTTCCGTGACTTGTTTCAAGTGTGGGGAATCTGGTCACTATATGCGTGAGTGTCCCCAGACCAACCCCAATCAATCTGCTAAAGCTGTTGGCCGTGGCAAGCTGACAGGGAAGGTGTTTCATGCTAAACCGGTCACCGCTTCACGTGGCCATGTCAACTGTATCTCTGCCGAAGAAGCTCAAGAGGACCCCAACGTCGTTCTCGGTACGCTTCTTGTTAATTGCCACCCGGCATCTGTTCTTTTCGATACAGGAGCCTCTCATTCTTTTATATCCGAAAATTATGCTCGTTTGCATAACGTTGCATTCTGTGACTTGCCGTCCACTATGGAAATTTCTACCCCTGGTTCTAGATGGCAGACCTCTAGGGTAAGTTATGGAAATGAAATCCAAGTCGACAGACTTGTTTTCCTCGCATCTTTGATAGCCCTTAAATCTTCAGATATTAATATCATTCTGGGTATGGACTGGATGTCAGCTCATCATGCCCAAATTGATTGCTTCTCTAGGACTGTTCAACTCACCCATCCTTCGGGGAAGATAGTCAATGTCTTGACCCGAATAGCCAAGCGACAATTATATTCTCTTAACGCCAGCCCTTTGCCAGACCTTGAGGACGTGCCGGTAGTCCGTGACTTCCCGGATGTCTTTCCAGAGGAATTGCCAGGTGTTCCACCTGACAGGGATGTTGAGTTCGTAATCGACCTCATCCCCGGAACCGTTCCGATTGCTAGAAGACCTTATAAGATGGCACCACTAGAACTAGCCGAGCTTAAGAAGCAACTTGATGAATCCTTGAAAAAGGGTTTCATCCGCCCTAGTTCATCTCCGTGGGCTTGCCCCGTCCTATTCGTCAAGAAGAAGGATGGTACGGACCGGATGGTTGTAGATTACCGACCTGTCAATTTGGTCACAATCAAGAACAAATATCCACTTCCCAGGATCAACGATCTGTATGATCAGCTCGCTGGATCCTCAGTCTTCTCCAAGATGGATTTGAGGTTGGGCTACCATCAAATCAAAATCAGAAACGGGGACATTCCTAAAACGGCCTTTGTTACTCGTTATGGCCAATACGAGTACACCGTCATGTCCTTCGGATTAACCAACGCTCCAGCCACCTTTTCTCGGTTAATGAACTCAATCTTCATGGAGTATTTGGATAAATTCGTCGTAGTTTATCTCGATGATATACTCATCTACTCCAAGAACGAGGAAGAACATGCCGAACATTTAAGGCTAGTGTTGAAGAAACTTCGAGAGCATCGCCTTTATGCCAAATTTTCAAAATGTGAATTCTGGTTGTCAGAAGTGACCTATCTGGGTCATGTAATATTTGGTAAAGGTATTGCTGTTAACCCTGAGCGAGTTCAAGCCGTCCTTAATTGGACTCCACCCGAATCGGTCAAGCAAGTTCGGAGTTTTCTAGGCTTAGCGAGCTATTGCCGTCGCTTTGTCGAGAACTTCTCCAAAGTTGCTAAACCTCTAACCGAACTCCTCAAGAAAGATAAGAAGTTCGAATGGACTCCACAATGTGAGCACAGCTTTCAGGAACTGAAAAGACGCCTGACCTCTGCTCCCGTGCTGGTACCGCCAGACTTCTCCAAGGACTTTGTTATCTACTGCGACGCCTCGCGACAAGGACTAGGTTGCATTCTCATGCAAGATCGACACGTAATTGCTTACGCTTCACGGCAATTGCACCCACATGAGGAGAATTATCCTACTCATGATCTAGAGCTTGCAGCCGTAGTCTATGCACTTAAGACCTGGCGACATTACCTCCTCGGTAATCGTTGCGAAATATTCACTGATCACCAAAGCCTGAAGTACATTTTCACCCAACCGGATTTGAATCTCAGGCAGAGACGTTGGGTTGAATTGATCACAGACTTCGACTTAGGAATAACCTACACCCCAGGGAAAGCCAACATCATGGCTGATGCGCTAAGTCGTAAATCTTATTGTAACAACCTGATGTTACAACAAAGTCAACCGCTTCTCCATGAGGAATTTCGGAAGCTTAACCTTCACATTATACCTCAAGGTTTTCTTTCCACCTTGGTGGCAAAACCTACCCTTACGGATCAAATTATCAAAGCACAGAAGGTAGATCCGGGAATCTCCCGCATCAAGAGAAACATTCAGAAAGGAATTGCGAATTGCTTCTCCATTAATGATCAAGGGGTCGTATACTTCGGGGATCGACTAGTGGTTCCCAAAGTGCGCAACCTGAGGCGATTGATCCTTAAGGAAGCTCATGAATCTCCTCTCACCATTCATCCCGGTAGTACTAAGATGTATCAGGACCTACGCCAGAGGTTCTGGTGGACTAGGATGAAGAGAGAAATTGCTCAGTATATTGCAAATTGCAACGTCTGTCGACGTGTAAAAGCAGAGCATCAACGGCCTGCTGGCACCCTTCAACCCTTAGCTATTCCTGAATGGAAATGGGATAAAATTGGTATGGATTTCATTACCGGTTTTCCTAGGACCAAGAGAGGGAATAATGCTATCTTCGTCGTGGTCGATCGTCTTTCCAAAGTAGCTCATTTCTTACCTGTTCGTGAGAGTATAACCGCTAGTCAGCTGGCAGATTTGTACATCTCCCGAATAGTGTCTCTCCATGGTGTTCCTTTGGAAATTACCTCGGATCGAGGAAGTCTTTTCACCTCTCGATTTTGGGAAAGTTTCCAAAATGCTATGGGAACCCGTCTCTCCTTTAGCACCGCTTTCCACCCTCAGTCGAGTGGTCAAGTGGAACGCGTCAATCAGATTCTAGAAGACATGCTTCGAGCCTCCGTTATATCTTTCGGAATGGACTGGGAGAAGTGCCTTCCATTTGCCGAATTCGCTTACAACAACAGCTATCAATCTAGCTTGGGTAAAGCCCCTTTTGAAGTTCTCTATGGACGACGATGTCGAACACCCCTTAACTGGTCAGAGACCGGGGAAAGACAATTCTTTGGCCCGGATATGATTCAGGAAGCAGAAGAACAAGTTCATATCGTTCGTGAAAAGTTGAAAACAGCCCAATCTCGTCAAAAGAGTCAATATGACCGAAAACATAAGGCTATGACTTTCGAGGTTGACGAGAAGGCTTATCTTCGGGTCACCCCTCTGAAGGGAACCCATCGTTTCGGTATCAAAGGCAAATTGGCTCCTCGTTACATTGGACCTTTTCGCATTCTTGCCAAACGAGGAGAAGTTGCCTACCAGTTGGAACTACCTCCGCACCTCTCCAGAGTTCACGATGTCTTCCACATTTCTCAACTCAGGCGTTGCTTCTCGGATCCTATCCGTGAAGTGGACCACGAAACGCTTGATCTCCAAGATGATCTTACATATCGGGAGTACCCCATTCGTATCCTCGATCAAGCCGAACGTACCACGCGACGTCATAATATCAAGTTTCTCAAGGTTCAATGGTCGCACCATTCTGAGGATGAAGCAACTTGGGAAAGGGAGGATCGTCTTCGACTTGAATATCCCGCCTTCTTCTCGGAGGAACCCAAATCTTGGGACGAGATTCTTTTGAGTGGGGGTGAGTTGTCACACCCTAGCTAGTCATGCATTAGAGTGTTGCATCATGTTTACTCTTTCATCAGAAACTTGAAATGGGGATGACAGAACCCCCAGTCCCCTCTGAAACCAACTAGGGTTACTAAAATAATTTTCAATGAACCTGAAATGCCCTTCTAAAATGCCCATCATTTTTGTCTTGGTTCAGAACCTCTGCCAAAAGTGGTGCACATTTTCCTAGGCCATCCTAGGGTTTTTGAATTAAATCATAAATATTTGAATTTGGGCATTTAAAATAATATAAAATATTTAAATGCTCAAATATCTCCAAACTAAAATGTTTCATGTTGGAAATAATCCAACTATGGGCCAGGAATAGTTTGGTGATTTTTGAAGTTGCCTAGGTATTTTATTTAATTCAACAAAGTTGCAGATATATTAAATAAAAACAGAAATAGAAAAAAAAGGGGGGAAACTTACCTGGGCTCCTCCCTGTGCGGCCCAGCCAGCTGGCCGGCCCAGCAAGCCAGCCCAGCCCACCACCGCCGTCGTCCTCCTGGCGCCAGTCGGCCAGGCGTGTGGCCGGCGCGCGCGCACGGCCGGAGCGCCACGCCACCAGCCCGTCTGCCTGCCTCCCTCGCCAGCGCGACGCCGCGGCGTTTCTTCTCGGTGCCGCCCCGATCCCCTGGCCTTATCCCTCTCTCTCTCCCGTGCTGCTCCCTCCCTCTCTCTCACGGCCGAACACCACCGTCGCCGCCGTTCGCCATAGCCGCCGTCTCCGACCACCTCTCGCTCCCCTGACTAGCTCAGGAGCTCCGCCTCGACTCCCTCTTCCTCCCCACCGCTCCACGGGTCTCCGGAAGCCCTGCATCGCCGCCACGTCGCCGTTCCCCTCTTCGGGCTCCGACCACCGTCGCCGTCAAATTCGTCGTCTCCGGCGCGTCCCCGAGCCCGCTTCGACGCCCACTGCAACCGCGGTGAGCCCCCGGATCGTTTACCCCTTCTCCCCTGATCTCTCCCGACCTCTAGGCCCTAGCCCCACCTCGGCCGAAAGCTCCACGCCGCCGACGATGTCGCCGTCGTGGCCACGGTCGCCGTAGCGCCCAACCGAGCACACCATCGTGCTCCACACCTCACTAGGAGCACGTAGCACGCACCAACACCTCCCCTAACGCCCTGCAACGCCGTTTCCGACCGCACCCGAACTCCGGCCGCCGCAGCCGAGCTCGCCGTCGTCAACTCCGGCCACCCCGAGCCCAACCACCACCACCAATAGTCGCGGCTCAACCTCAGCAACACGTAGATGCCTTCCGCCGTCCATTTGGTTGCCGGAATGGCAAAAAGCACTTTCGCCGCCGTCTCGGACCTCGCCGGCGTCATGTCGCCGGTGGGGTTTGACTTGTCCGACCTGGGGTTTGACCCCCCAGGGTCACTGACGCGTGGGCCCTGTCGGCCAGGTGGTTAGGTTAGCGCTAACTACTGTTAGTCAACCCCCCTGACACTGACAGTGGGCCCCAGCGCCTCTAATCCCTAATTAGGATTAAATTAAACCTGTTAAACCCCCCCTGTCACTGACGTGTGGCCCCCACACGTCAGGTTTGACTCCAGCCAGCCGCAGTTGACCACTGATGTCATGCTGACGTCATGCTGGCGCAATAATTATATTCTGGATTTAAATTAAAACAGGAAATTCCAGAATATTATTTAAACTTCAAAAATTCATAACTTTTATTCTGTAACTCCAAATTGGACAAATTATATATGAAAAATGATCAGAAAAATTCAATCTATCCATCTGTACTATTTTCATGCATGATCAAACAAGTTAAATTGATGTTTTAAGCAGAACAAGGAAAAGCACTTTAAAAGGCCATGTTTGAGTTTGAAATTTGAATCTTTGATTCAAATTTGTTCAAACCCCTCTGGTTTTAGTTGCATTAGCCCAACACACTCATATTGCCATGTTTCATGCATGCATCATATTGTTGCACATTGTTTGGTGATGCTTGTGTATCGATGTCCTTTGCGACAGGTTCTGCCCCCGAGGAGTACCGTGATTACCCTAACGAAGAACCATATCAGTGCATCGAACCATCAGGCAAGCAACCAACCATTTGATCATATCGATACAATCCCATGTTCTCGCTCCTGCTCTCTTTTACTGCATTAAGACAACGCGATTCAAACTGCTGTGTGCTACGATAGTTGAACCCATTTCCTCTGCATGACCTGTCATTGCCACAGTAACTAGATGAAACCCACTAGCATGTGTAGGAGTTGATTGAGCCCTATGTATGTGTTGTTCCTACCTTGCTATGCCTGCTATGCTTAGAGTCGTGTCAGGTCTGGTTCATCTGGGTGATGGGCTGGAGTGAAATGTTATGTCGGTAAGGAGAGTGGTGTGGTGAACACGATTTGGTAAAGGTATCGATGAGAGGCCATGTAGGAGTACTTGGTGGGTTGTTTCATTGAAGCCGACCTTAAGCACTGAGATCTGTATGTGTGATTTAAGAATCAGCTACTACCATGCATTGGGCCCGAAACCAATGGACCCTCTCGGCTTCTTATTCACCCTAGTTCTCCGTCCAGGAGTTGCAAGTAGTTTCTGGTGTTTGTAGCCTACTGGAGGCCGTGGACAGCGCTGACCGTAGGGGTGGGCTGTGATGCGGTAGGTACGTGGCACGGTGTACCGAATACCCGTTAGGTATCTCGGGAACCCTGTTCACATCGTTCGGGGCCGTATGGGAAACCTCGGCCGGACTCCCTGCGGATGGAACCTGAATAGGCGATAAACCTGGACTGGAGGCTTAGGTGATTAGGTAGGTCGTGGCCGACACCCACGTTGGGCTTCCGCTTGAAGGTTGCCGAGTACATGTCGTGTAAGCGACGGTAAGTGGTGAGAGCGTGTAAGCGATGGTGTGCTCGGTTGGGCGCTACGGCGACCGTGGCCACGACGGCGACATCGCCGGCGGCGTGGAGCTCTCGGTCGAGGTGGAGCTAGGGCCTAGAGGTCGGGAGAGACCAGGGAAGAAGGGGGAAACGCTCCGGGGGCTCACCGCGGTTGCAGTGGGCGTCGAAGCGGGCTCGGGGACGCGCCGGAGACGACGAATTTGACGGCGACGGTGGTCGGAGTCCGAAGAGGGGAACGGCGACGTGGCGGCGATGCAGGGCTTCCGGAGACCCGTGGAGCGGTGGGGAGGAAGAGGGAGTTGTGGCGGAGCTTCTGAGCTAGTCGGGGGAGCGAGGGGTGGTCGGAGACGACCGCTACGGCGAACGGTGGCGACGGTGGTGTTCGGCCGTGTGAGAGAGAGAGCGAGGGAGAGGAAGGAGAGCTCCACGCCGCCGGCGATGTCGCCGTCGTGGCCACGGTCGCCGTAGCGCCCAACCGAGCACACCATCGTGCTCCACACATCACCAGGAGCACGTAGAACGCACCAACACCTCCCCAAACCCCCTGCAACACTGATCCCGACCGCACCCGAACTCCGGCCGCCGCAGCCGAGCTCGCCGCCGTCAACTCCGGCCACCCCGAGCCCAACCACCACCACCAATAGACGCGGCTCAACCTCAGCAACACGTAGATGCCTTCCGCCGTCCATTTGGTCGCCGGAATGGCAAAAAGCACTCTCGCCGCCGTCTCGGATCTCGCCGGCGTCATGTCGCCGGTGGGGTTTGACTTGACCGACCTGGGGTTTGACCCCCCAGGGTCACTGACGCGTGGGCCCTGTCGGCCAGATGGTTAGGTTAGCGCTAACTACTGTTAGTCAACCCCCCCTGACACTGACAGTGGGCCCCAGCGCCACTAATTAGTAATTAGAATTAATTTAAATCTGTTTAACCCCTCCTGTCACTAACGTGTGGCCCCCACACGTCAGGTTTGACTTCAGCCAGCCGCAGTTGACCTGCTGACATCACACTGACGTCAGGCTGACGCAGTAATTGAATTTCTGGATTTAAATTAAATCAGGAAATTCCAGAATATTAATTAAACTTCCAAAATTCATAACTTTTATTCTGTAACTCCAAATTGGACAAATTATATATGAAAAATGATCAGAAAAATCCAATCTATCCATCTGTACTATTTTCATGCATGATCAAACAAGTTAAATTGATGATTCAAGCAGAACAAGGAAAAGCACTTTAAAAGGCCATATTTGAATTTGAAATTTGAATCTTTGATTCAAATTTGTTCAAACACTTCTGGCTTTAGTTGCATTAGCCCAACACACTCATATTGCCATGTTTCATGCATGCATCATATTGTTGCACATTGTTTGGTGATGCTTGTGTATCGATGTCCTTTGCGACAGGATCTGTTCCCGAGGAGTACCGTGATTACCCTAACGAAGAACCGTATCCGTGCATCGAACCATCAGGCAAGCAACCACCCATTTGATCATATCGATACAATCCCATGTTCTCGCTCCTGCTCTCTTTTACTGCATTAAGACAACGCGATTCAAACTGCTGTGTGCTACGGTAGTTGAACCCATTTCCTCTGCATGACCTGTCATTGCCACAGTAACTAGATGAAACCCACTAGCATGTGTAGGAGTTGATTGAGCCCTATGTATGTGTTGTTCCTACCTTGCTATGCCTGCTATGCTTAGAGTCGTGTCAGGTCTGGTTCATCTGGGTGATGGGCTGGAGTGAAATGTTATGTCGGTAAGGAGAGTGGTGTGGTGAACACGATTTGGTAAAGGTATCGATGAGAGGCCATGTAGGAGTACATGGTGGGTTGTTTCATTGAAGCCGACCTTAAGCACTGAGATCTGTATGTGTGATTTAAGAATCAGCTACTACCATGCATTGGGCCTGAAACCAATGGACCCTCTCGGCTTCTTATTCACCCTAGTTCTCCGTCCAGGAGTTGCAAGTAGTTTCTGGTGTTTGTAGCCTACTGGAGGCCGTGGACAGCGCTGACCGTAGGGGTGGGCTGTGATGCGGTAGGTACGTGGCCGGGTGTACCGAATACCCGTTAGGTATCTCAGGAACCCTGTTCACATCGTTCGGGGCCGTATGGGAAACCTCGGCCGGACTCCCTGCGGATGGAACCTGAATAGGCGATAAACCTGGACTGGAGGCTTAGGTGATTAGGTAGGTCGTGGCCGACACCCACGTTGGGCTTCCGCTTGAAGGTTGCCGAGTACATGTCGTGTAAACGCCGGTAAGTGGTGAGAGCGTGTATGAAGAAGTACACCCCTGCAGGGTTAACAAGATCTATTCGAATAGCCGCGTCCGCGGTAAAGGACTACTTGGTTGCCTATACAGTTCATAGACAAGTAAATGGAAACTACTAAAATCCTCAAGATAAGTGTGAGTGCCGAGGATGGCTCTTCCGTAGGAATACGGAGGTGGATCCTCGGTAGTGTATTGAAGTGGTGAGTAGTGGACTCGTGTGCGCAAAACATTTCAGGTTGGAGTATCGTAGGATAGTCTAGCCAAGAGTCAAAGCTGGCTTGCTGCAATAACTCCACCAACCCTTCTTGATACTATGCATGTATGTAGGATCTGATGTAAGTCTTGCTGAGTACCTTTGTACTCATGTTGCTATAATCTACATTTTTACAGAAGACGCTGCAACCCCTTCTGATGGGTTCTATGTAGACGTTGACATCAACGAGTAGGCTAAAGACCCAGGTGGTGACCCTGAGCTTGTGATGGACCACGTAGTATAGCTAGGCTTTCCAAGCCTCTTTTATTTTACTAGTTGTCTGTACCCAGACAATGTACTTCCGCTGCTGGCTTGTATGACTGTATGACTTGTATGTTGGGTCGTAAGACCCGTACCTTTGTGAATGTTATGTATGGCTCCCTGAGCCTTAAATAAAGTACTTGTGTCATAGAGTCATGTTGTGATGCTTCGTTGTATTTGCACATATCGAGCATATTGTGTGTATGATTGAAATGCTTGGTATGTGTGGGATCTGACTATCTAGTTGTTTATCTTTAGTAGCCTCTCTTACCGGGAAATGTCTCCTAGTGTTACCGCTGAGCCATGGTAGCTTGCTACTGCTCTGGAACACTTAGGCTGGCCGGCATGTGTCCTTCTTCGTTCCTGTGTCTGTCCCTTCGGGGAAATGTCACGCTTTGAGTACCGGAGTCCTGTTAGCCCGCTACAGCCCGGTTTACCGGAGTCCTGCTAGCCCAGTGCTACAGCCCGGACCCACTTGCTGATGACCGACACGTTCGAAGCTGGGTCATGGATGCCTGTCCCTGTAAGTCTGTGCCACTTCGGGTTTACGACTAGTCATGTGAGCCCGGGCTCCTTATCATATGGATGCTAGCGACACTATCATATACGTGAGCCAAAAGGCGCAAACGGTCCCGGGAAAAGGTAAGACGACACTCGTGGGGATACCGTGCGTGAGGCCGCAAAGTGATATGAGGTGTTACCAGCTAGATCGATGTGACATCGAGTCGGGGTCCTGACACATTTCCCCAAAGGGACAGACACAGGAACGAAGAAGGACACATGCCGGCCAGCCTAAGTGTTCCGAAGCAGTAGCAAGCTACCATGGCTCGGTGGAACACTAGGAGACATTTCCCCGTAAGAGAGGCTACTAAACGTAAACAACTAGATGGTCAGATCCCACACATATCAAGCATTTCAATAACATACACACAATATGCTCGATATGTGCAAATACAACATGGCATCACAACATGACTCTACGACTCAAGTAATTTATTCAATAGGCTCCGATGAGCGAGATATTACAAACATGGGTCTCATGACCCAACAATCAGAGCATACAAGTCAAAGCACAAGCGGAAGCTATCATGTCTGAGTACAGACATCTATAAATGGAAAAGGCTGAGAAGCCTGACTATCTATCAGATCCTGCCGAGGGCACAAGATCGTAGCTGAGGTAACAAGCTAAACGTCGAAGTCCGCGTGGAACAACTAGCGAGACAGAGGTCTCTCTGCAAAACATAAATTAAGCAAACGTGAGTACAAATGTACCCAGCAAGACTTACATCAGATCTAACTACATATGCATCATTATCAACAAGGGGATGGTGGGGTTTAACTGCAGCAAGCCAGCTTTGACTCGGTGGCTATCCTAAACTACGACTGCAAGTAACTCCTTTTGAGGTGGCGCACACGAGTCCACATATTCATCATATCAATACACCACTATGGATCCGCTCCCGTCTCCCTACGAGAACGCCATCCATAGCACTCACACTTATCTTGCGTATTTTAGAGTATCCACTTTCACTTGTCTATGAACTGATATAAGCAACCCAGAAGTCCTTTACCGTGGACACGGCTATTCGAATAGATGATATTAACCCTGCAGGGGTGTACTTCTTCATACATGTTTCCACCACTTAGCGTCTGCACACGACATGTGCTCGGCAGACTTCAAGCGAAAGCCGACGTGGGTGTAGACCACGACCTACCTAAACACTCAAGTCTCTAGTCCAGGTTTATCGCCTATTCGGGTTCCATCCATGAGGAGATCCGGCCGGAGTTTCGCTCACAGCCCCAAACGATGTGAACAGGGTTCCGTGACACCAAACGGGCGCCCGGTATACCCGGCCACGTGCCTACCGCATCACAGCCCACCCCTACGGTCAGCGCTGTCCACGGCCTCCAGCATACTACAAACACCAGAAACTACTTGCAACTCCTGGACAGAGGACAAGGGTGAATAAGAAGTCGAGCGGGGTCATATTTCAGGGCCCAATGCATGGTAGTAGCTGAATCATGGATCACAAACACAAAACTCAGTTCCTAAGGACGGTTTCAATGAGACAACCCACCATGTACTCCTACATGGCCTCTCACCGCTACCTTTACCAAATCGTGTTCACACACTTAGCTCACACACAGTCGGACGTATTCTCACACCTCTGATTCATCCTCGATGAATCAGACCTGACTCAACTCTAAGCAGTAGCAGGCATGACAAACAAGCATGAATGAGTAGGCACATCAGGGCGCAAACAACTCCTACTCATGCTAGTGGGTTTCATCTATTTACTGTGGAATGACAGGTCATGCAAAGGATAAAGGGGTTCAGCTACCGCAGCAAGTAATAGATGAATCGTTGTTGTCCTAATGCAGTAAAAGAGAGCAGGAGCGAGAGAGTGGGATTGTATCGGAATGAACAAGGGGGGTTTTGCTTGCCTGGCACTTCTGAAGATAACATTGAGTCTTCATCAGTGTCAACGATCACATCGTCGGTACAACGTCTACCGAGGGGGAACAACACCGGCAAACACAGAAGAAACACGATCAATGCAATGCACAATATGATGCATGCTATGACATGGCAATATGAATGTGTTTTGGGCTAGTGCATCTAGCTATGATTTAAATGAAGTTGGTTTGAACACATGATTCAATTTCCAACTCCATATATGATTATTTAAATGCCCTTTATTTGTTTTGTCCAAAATAGAGGACAAACATTGTTCAAACATGCATGAAAATGGTACAAATGGATTCCTTGAATTTTTCTGATAATTTTTCATATATAAATTATTTAATTTGGAGTTACGGTTGAATTTCTATGAATTTTAGAAGTTTTAGGCATTTTCTGGAATTTCCTGAATATTTAGACTTAAAATAATTCCAGAAAATGATTTATGGCGTCAGCACCACGTCACTGTGACGTCAGCAGAGTCAACTGGGCTGGTCCGGTCAAACCTGACCAGTGGGGCCCACTAGTCAGTGACACAGGTTAGACAGGGGGGTTAGTTTAGTTTAATTAAAGATTAAGGGCACTAGGGCCCACATGTCAGTGGCTCTAGGCCTGGGTTAGCGGGGTGGTTAGGCCCTAATGACCGGCCACGTCAGCTCTCGCCGGAGTTTAGCCAGCGACGACCACAGGGCACGGCGGGGGACGCCGGACTTGCGCTAGGGGCATCGGATCGACGTGCCAAGGGCACCAGGAGGTAGCCCGTGCCCGTGCGCATCTAGGGGGACCAACGGGAGGTGCGGGGGTGGCCGGGGTTCACTGGAGTGGAGCCCGAGGCGGCGGCCGGAGCTCGGGGTTGGGGCGAGTTAGTGCTACGGTGCGCAAACGAGCGAGGTGAGAGGCTAGCGGGGCGCTACGCGGTGCGGGGAGCGAGTTAGGCATGCCAGGGTGACCAAATGGTCACCGGAGCTATGCCGGCGACGAGCTCAGGCGGTGGCGTGCTACGGCCAGCTATGAAATGGCGGCTACGGTGAGCGGCAAGCCACGGGGTTAGGGGCAAAACGTGCAGGAGCTCACGGTGGTTCGGATGGGGTAGATGACGAGCTCGGGGAAGCGGAGACGGCGGCGAATCGACGGTGAAGATCCTCGGCGGCCGGCGATGGAAACGGCGATGGTGGCGGCGTTGCAGCGTGTCCGGGACCTTGTGGCTCGGTGGGGAGAAAGAGGGGGTCGAGGCGGAGCCTTTGAGCGCATCGGCGAGGCTAGGGGGTGGCGGTGGCCGCGAGGGAGCTCGTTGGTGGCGGCGGCTCCGTTCGGGCGAGTGAGAGAGAGGTCCAGGGGAGAGGATGAGGACGCGGGAGAGTGAGGGAGAGAAGCAGGGAGGTGCGTGGCGTCTCCGGGGCATCGAGGAGGAAGCAGGAGGTGGCCAGGGGAAGCAGGAGGTGGCCGAGGCCTCTCGGGCGTGCGCCACGCCTCGCCTCTGCCTACTGGCAGAGGAAGACGACAGGGGGGGGAGTGGAGATGGGCTGGGCCGTGCTGGGCCAGGTAAGTGGGCGCCAGGTAACTTCCTTCTCTCTCTCTCTTTTATTTCTTTTCTATTTCTGTTATTTTGTTTTTTATTTGATTTAAAATACCAAATCATTTAATAAAATCCTGGAAACAATTATGGGTGCTTTCTGAATTATTTCAGTGACCCTTAACAATTTCCAACCTTTATTTGAACATTTAAATTATTTATAGTATTTAAATGCCCAAAGTCAGATACAATATGATTTAATTCAAAAATCCAAAAATGACCTAAGAATATATTCATCATTTTTGGCAGAGGTTTCCACCTTAACCAGAAATCATGAACTTTTCTTAGGAACCTTTGGGTTTATTGAAAAGATTTTAATTCACCCTAGTTGAGTTGATTTAATGTTAGGGTTTGAACATCCCCATTTCAATTTTAGGCAAAATTTAAACATGATGCAACACATGACTAGCTAGCTCAGAGCAAACCAGAAGCTAGGGATGTGACAGTGAACGCGGCATAGAGTGCAACCCTGTCAAAATCAAGGCCATCGAGAGGATGAAGGTACCCAACCGACTGCTAGATGTGCAAAAGTTCACCGGCTGCTTGGTGTCCATCAGCCGATTCATCAGTCGGCTGGGCGAGAAGGCTCTCCCTTTATACCAGCTCATGAAGAAGACAACCTTTTTCTAGTGGAACCCCAAGGCGGACGAAGCTTTTCTCCAATTAAAGAAAATGTTGACTACTCCCCCTGTGTTGGCGGCACCGACTCCCAAAGAGCCCATGCTCTTGTACATTGCCGCCACCAGCTGGGTAGTCAGCACAGTCATTGTAGTCGAGCGCAGGGAGGAAGGCAAGGCGCTACCTGTCCAGAGACCGGTATATTACCTGAGCAAAGTGTTGTCGGCCTCCAAGCAGAACTACCCCCACTACCAGAAGATGTGCTACGGCGTGCACTTTGCCGCCAAGAAGCTGAAGACTTACTTTCAGGAGCATCCAATCACTGTGGTTTGCACAGCCCCACTAGCCGAGATCATCGAAAGCCGAGATGCTTCTGGCTGAGTGGCCAAATGGGCCATTGAGCTGGCTCCCTACACCATCTACTACCAGCCCCACACCGCCATCAAGTCGCATGCACTGGCCGACTTCCTCGTCGACTGGGCCGAGACCCAGTACCTGCCGCCAGCGCCCAACTCCACCCATTGGCGGATGCATTTTGACGGCTCCAAGATGTGCACCGGCTTGGGAGCCGGTGTTGTCCTCACTTCCCCCAAAGGCAACAAGCTCAGATATGTGCTGCAAATCCAGTTCGCCGCCTCCAACAACGTCGCTAAATATGAGGCGCTCATTCACAGGCTCTGGCTTGCCAAAGAACTCGGCATTCGCCGGATCCTGTGTTATGGCGACTCCGACTTGGTGGTCCAGCAGTCATCTGGCGACTGGGACGCCAAGGATGCAAACATGGCGAGCTACCGTTTCCTTGTACAGCAACTCAGCGGATATTTTGAGGGGTGCGAGTTCCTTCACGTGCCAAGAAATGACAATGACCAAGCAGACGCCCTGGCACGAATCGGCTCCACCCGCCAAGCAATACCATCTGGTGTCGCCCTTCGGCGCCTCCTCAAGCCGTCTGTCAAGCTTTCACCAGAATCAGACTCCATCTTTGTGTCGGCTCCCCTCGAAGAAGTCGGATCTGACTCAAGAGCCCTGGCAGTCGGCACGAGAATTCCTGCGAACGACTCCAAGAACGCCGCAGTCGAAGCTGGCACGGGGACATCAGAACCCGGCCCGGGGACTGCGGCGACCAGTCCAAAGACTCCAGAACTCGGCCCGGGGACTGTGCCAGTCAGCCCGAGGACTTCATCAATCCAGCAAGTGGCCGCAGACTCCAGCCCGCCGCCTCCCTGCCCAGCCGCCCTCATCCAAGTCGCAGTACTGGCAGTTGAAGAAATAGCAACACCCTCATGGGCCCAGCCCATCCTCAAGTTTCTAGTGAGCAAAGAGCTGCCAACTGATGAAATCCTGGCTCGACAAGTACAACGCCGAGTGGCAGCTTACACCATAGTCAACAGAGAGCTGGTCAGGCGCAGCGTCACTGGTGTCTACCAGCATTGCGTCGAGCTAGAGCAAGGCCAAGCAATTCTCAAAGACATCCATCAAGGCGAGTGCAGCCACCATGCGGCTTCAAGAGCACTCGTCGCCAAAGCCTTCCGGCACGGTTTCTTCTGGCCAACTGCCTTGGAAGAGGCCAAAGAATTGGTCCAAAAGTGCAAAGGGTGCCAGAAGTACCGCTCCAAGCCACATCAGCCGGCTTCCGCACTCAAGACTATCCCCATCGCCTGGCCCTTTGCGGTTTGGGGCCTGGACATGGTGGGACCATTCAAAACAGCATGAGGCGGCCTAACTCACTTACTTGTCGCGGTGGACAAGTTCACCAAGTGGATAGAAGTAAAGCCCATCAAGAAGTTGAATGGTCCGACTGCAGTGACTTTCATCACCGACATCACGACTCGGTACGGCATACCACACAGCATCATCACCGACAATGGCACGAATTTTTCCAAAGGTGCCTTGGCCCGTTTCTGCGTGATACAGGGCATCCGAAAGGACTTAGCATCCGTTGCCCATCCGCAGTCAAATGGCTAGGTAGAGCGAGCAAATGGCCTCATCTTGTCCAGCGTCAAGCCTCGGCTAGTCGAACAACTGGAACGTTCGGCCGGCTGTTGACTTGACGAGTTGCCAGCCGTCCTCTAGAGTCTGCGCACAACTCCAAACAAGACAACCGGCTTCACACCTTTCTTCCTCGTCTACGGTGTTGAAGCTGTCATCCCGACGGACATAGAGTTCGACTCCTCGCGAGTCACCATGTACACTGAGGAGGAGGCAGAAGAAGCACGTCAAGACGGTGTCGATCTGCTGGAAGAGGGCCGGCTGTTGGCGCTCAGCTGTTCCAGCATCTACCAGCAGAGCCTGCACCGATACTACAACAAGAATGTCAGGCCGAGATCTTTCCAAGAGGGCGACCTTGTGCTCCGACTGATCCAGCGAACAGCCGGCCAGCACAAGCTGTCGGCACCTTGGGAAGGCCCCTTCATTATCAGCAAAGTGCTGGGTAATGACTCCTACTACCTGATCGACGCTCAGAAGCCCCGAGCACGCAAGAGGGACGACTCCGGCAAAGAGACGGAATGCCCATGGAATGCAAATCTTCTCCGAAGATTTTACAGTTGATGCAGTATGTATCACGCTACCCTTTGTATTAAAGTACCAAGACTTCGGGCCCCCCGAGGCAAGCTTGGGGACTGCCCTTTTGTTATCTGTATGATAAGAATTATGCCTTCGAGTATATTACTCTTTTGTTATGCCGCTTGGCACCGGGCTCGACTAGTCGGCCCGGGGACTCGCCGCCTCGCGCTATGAAATGCTTCCCGCAGTCGGACAAGTAGTGTGTGATGCCTAAGCCGTCTCCTGTCAGAAGCCGCAGCTTGCAGAGCGACTGTTTGGTGGGCAGGAGTAAGGAAGAATGGGCGCCCACATGAAAAATGGCTAAGGACTCAAAGCATAAGCATAGCCTAAGCCGGCTTCCAGCGTCTCTTAGCAAAGCCGACTCTTTAGCAGTCGGCTTGCCGCTTTCTATCCAACTTGTTAAAAGACTCTAAAAATGGCCAAGTACTTGCCTTCCCAAAATAGCCAAGCATTTGATCCAGAGGCGGTCCGCAGAGCGGCCGTCTGACTGGCAAGGCGGTGACTAAGGGAAGGCGGCAAAGGAAAAAGCCAAAAGAGCAATGAGCAAGGAAAGATAGAACTCGGATAAATATTTACATAGGCCCATGGCCGAATCTTCAAATAGAAGTTCAAAATACACCCCACGGGTGGAATTGTTCGAATTAGCAAGTTCTTCAAAGACTACTAGAACAGATAAAATGAAGGCAAGAATGGCAGCCTAGGAAGCGGCAGAGGGATTCGGAGGGTCGGAAGAGACGGCGGTGTCAGGCGCCGGGGCGGCCGGCTGGACGGTCTCGGCTTGGTCATCTTCGGCGGCAACCGGCTCGGTTGGGCGCGGCTTGTTGCTGGAGGCGCAGTCGAGCTGAGGCTGGTCGCCCATTCTGCCTTCTGGCGCCTCCGTCTCACCTCCGTCCTCCGCCTCGCCTTCCTCCTCGGCGCTGGAACCGATCACCTCCGCCGAGTCCTCATCATAATCCGGGTTCATCCCGAACCACTTCGGCGGCGCCTCCTTGCCGTCTTCAGCCCGATCAGGGATGAAGATGCTGGTGTCGGCATAGTCGGTGATCGCCGCAGCACGAGCGACGAGGACATCTTCCATAGCTACCAGCTCCGCCTGGGCCTCTGACCGGAACGCGGCCAGTCAGTCCAGGTCCAGCCCTAGATACCACGCCTTGACGAATTCCAAGGCCCGGTGTGCTCCAGCCCGGGCCGAGGAACCCTTCCAAGTCTCAAGACGACCAAATGTGACCTCCGGCCAGTCGGCAGTCTGACTGGCAGTGCGCAGAACCGGCATGTCTGGCCACAGGGCAGCAATGGCCTGGGCGCCCGCACGTTGAAGCCGGCGCAGCATCCGGTGGGCCGGCCGCAAACGAGCCTCGATGCTCAGAAGCTGCTCATTGAGGGTCCGGGGGGCGTTGGCGGCAATCTCCGCACCATCTGCCCTCCGTGCCTCGCGGTCAGCCTCGATGGCTTGAGTGGCCGCCTGTGAGTGGCCGGGGAAGAAATCTGCCAAGACAAAAAAGAAGCAAGTCAAAATCAGGAGTCAGCCCGACCCACAGTCGGCGGCTCGAAGGAAACAAAGAAACCCACCGTCGACGATGTCCTCGATCTCATGGTAGCCGGAGGTCAGCTGTGCCTCCTTGTCGGTCCAGGAAGAGCGCTCGCTTTCGAACTCAGCCAGGAGAGCAGCCTCTCTCTTCTTTGCCTCGTCCTGGGCCTTCTTGAGCAGCTCCTTCTGCTTCGCCAGCTGCGCGGCCAGCAGGTCGCGCTCCGCGGCGAGTTTGCTGCACTCCTCCCCCTTGGCACGCAAGGCGGTGTTGGCCTCGCCCAGCTGCTGCTGGAGAGTGGTGTTGGCCTCTGAAGAATAAAAGGAAAAGACGTTAAGTCGTCAACAAAGAAGGTCGCCGGGAAGATCCGGCCCGACTACTCAGCAGTCGGCCCGAATCTCGGGGACTACAGCCCGTGGGTGCGCCAGCGCGCCCCCGCGAAGAAGGAGGACTCACTCCGACTCTCTGACAGGTCGGCAGTCCGTCTGCCCAACTTCTCGACATTGCGGTTGAAGGCAGTGACATGGAGGTTGTGATACTCCTATGATAAGAATTTCCTGACGAGGATAAGTATTGGAACTCGCCAGGAGTTCCGGGCCGCCTGCTTAGCAGCCGACTTGAAACTCGGGGACTACACCCAGTGGGTGCGCTGGCGCGCCCCCACAGAGAAGAACAAGGAAAAACAAAGTCAAAAAGAAAGCATACTCGGACAGCTACTCGCGACGCCAGATGCGCCTTGGTGCGGGCCTGGATGGCGTCGCCCTCGGCTCGCAGCTTCGCCTGAACATCCAGAAGCGACTGGTTCAGCGGGCCCGTGCTGCCTCCTCGCAACCACCCAATGGGCGCGGCACTTGTCGCCTCGGCATCTGGGATGGCCGAGCTGGCGGCGCCGGTCTCCAGTGGGCGTGGCACCGACGTCGCCTTCTCAAGGCGGCGGCGTGCTGGTGAGGCGACTTGGAGGAGCAGCCTCGCCACGGACTCGTCCTTAGTCGGTGGCACCGGCGGACCCGCCGGCTGTTTACCCTGCACGCTCCCAGACGGCGGCGGAGGCGGCGGTGGCGGCACGGCCGTGTTCGACATGGAGGCCTCGCCGCTTTCCCTCTACATGATGGGGTTCTCGCCGCCGGCTTCCCCAGTCTGCCCCGTGAACTCCGGGGGCGGCGGCGCGGAGTTCAGCGGAACGACAAGTAGCGCCAATTGGTGGTGCGCGGCCTCCTTTGCTTGCCGCCTTGCCGCAACGGCGGGTTCGGCCTCATCCAGCTTCCTCTGGGCGGAGGCCGCCGCCTTCTCGGCCTCCGCCTTCTCCAGACGGGCGGCCTCGTCCTCATCGCGCTTCTCCCGCGTGTTCCGCTCCGTCGCCTCCCGGAGGTCGGCGGCAGGGTCAATCCGCCGAGTAGTGGCGGACGTCTCTGCCGACCCCATAACGGAGGCGGCGGCGACCCTCTCAAAAGTAAGGGGAGCCCTGAAGCGAGAAAGGCATGTAAATGATTTGGGAAAAATTCACTAGTAAAAGACAAGACAAAGGCGGAGGCGCTTACGCAGAAACCAGTGGAGGCTTCTTCACTTCCTTACGGAAGCGGTTGGCCTTCGCGATCGCCTCCTCCCCCTTGGTAGCGGCGGCCGCCCCCTTGAACTTCTTCGACCGGCCGCCAAGCAGGCTCGGCCCGGCCCAGCGCCTCTTCACGCCGCCTTGACCATCCAAGCCGACGGAGGAACGAGGCGGGGCGACTTCCCCCTCGGCTTCGTCATCAGGCCAGTCGGCAAAGGTGGCCGAGGGCCTGAAGCCTCCTCCTCTCCCTCCTCCTCCTCCTTCGGCGTCATCCTCCATCGCTGCGGCCCCCAAGTCAGGGTCGTCGACGTCGCTCTCCGCCCGGTCAGAGACGTACTGACGGGCCGGGCCCGTGGTGCCGGCTGAGGGTTGGATGAGGGGATTCTGACTCAAGAAAAACCAAGAAAATCAGAAGTCGGACTCGGCTGCAAAAGAAGACGGAACAAAAGATGACTTACAACAGGCGGGGGGTTGGCGCGCGAGTACGGCTCCTTGCCGAATCGCCAATCCGCCATAAGAGTGCAGTTCGTGATGTAATTCACCGTGTCCGCCACCTCCGCGTGGGGCATGTCCTTGGAGCACAGCCGACTCGGATCCCGATGGCCGCTCATCTGACAGATCAGATGAGGTCAGCCTTGGAGCGGGAGGACTCGACGCGCCACGAAGGCGGCCAGCAAGTCGGCCCCGGTCAAACCCTCCGACTGCGTCAGCACTCGGAGTCGCGCGACAGCGGCGGCGCCAGCAGGAGTCAGCGTCTTGACCCGGTGGGACCAGCTGGGGAGCCTCCCAGCCGGTGCGCCGGCTGCGTAAGGTGATAGATTGACCCAGTCGCCGTCGGAGGCGACGTTCTTCACGTAAAAATATGACCACTGCCACATCTTCACCGACTTGATCAGCGGAATGGCGGGGAATGGGTTGTCGGCCGGCGATCTCCGCATCGCGATGAAGGCACCACACTGGGCCGGCACGCCAGCGACGTGTGTGCCAAGCTTGGACTGGAAGAATTCCCCCCACAGCTCGATGGTGGGGAGAACGCCGAGGAAGCCTTCGCATAGGGTGGCGAAGGCAGCCAGCAGCCCCACCGTGTGCGGGGTGAGGTGGTGCGGCTGGAGCCCGTGGAACTCCAAGAAGGAGCGTAAGAAACCGCTCGCCGGCAGCCCCAGGCCGCGCATGAGGTGCGAGCGGAATACGACCCGCTCGCCCTCCTCCGGCGTCGGCTATATTTCCCTCTCCGGCGCGGCACGGGCTCGCACTAGGTTCGCGCCGGGGAGGCGACGCGTCCTGCGGAGGAACTCGATATGGTCGTCATCCACCTCGGAGCCGTCCCACACGCCGGAGCGCACAGCGGGAGGCACGGCGGTGGAGGAAGAGCTCATCGCTGCGAGCGTGGCGTGGTTCGGTGCGGCGGCAGCAAGAGGAAGAAGAAGCAAGAAGAAAGCAAGGGGAGTAGGGGAGATGGGCGCGCGTGCTTCGCTGCCCCCTTCCTCCCGCCTACTTATAGGCTCATGGGCTGAGAAGCCGATGGGGCGGGCGTGGGATTAACTCTGCCCAGGCCACCACGCCCCCCACGATTTACCACACGAAGTAACTGCGTGCAGTTACGACGTGGGAAACCCAACCGTCTGCGCGGCCGCAACAAATCCGTTCGCGTGCTGAGGCACGGTAGTGGCGGGCCCTGCCTGAGGTCCTGTCCCGTCGCGCGCGTGGGTGGGCAGACTGACCTCGCCACATGGCGCCACACGACGGACCCGCAATGGGCGGCTTCCCGGAAGCTTATCAGGCACACTGCCTGGACCCCGCTGCGACATTCAAGCTCTCTAAGAGGCGAGACGGCTTTCTGCGAGTCCGACTCCAGCTAGTCGGCCTGGAGGAAGACGGCGGGCAAGGACCAGATTCAACCAGAAGGAAGAAACTGTTGAGACTCCTCGACATATCACCCTCAGTGTCTCACCAGCTTCGGGGACTACTATCGGAGTAATGGGCCACGGGTAGGCTAACCCGAGCCCCAGAACCTTTCAAAACATCGGGGCAAACTGCGCCCCTCAAGACTCCTTGAAAAGGAGCCGCCTCCTGGGAGTCGGCGGCAAGGCCGCTGACTGTCCCTCACTGCCAAATCCCAGGGACGGCTTCGAGATAAGCTGACTCCTGTTGGCGGCTTCCAGAGAAGCCGGCTATGGGGAGTTGGCCCGCGACTCCGACTGTCCCTAGCGGCCGAGTCCCAGGGACGACTTCAAGATAAGCCGACTCCTCTTGGCGGCTTCCAGAGAAGACGGCTACGGGGAGTCGGCCCACGACTCCGACTACCTCCTGCCTTCGCCATGATGGACGGGATAGGGTACGGCCACCGCATGGCCCATCCCCCTCCCGCTTACGAAGGACCGGCATGGCTACAGTGCACCGTATCAATGGAGATCTCCATGCGGCGCGGCACTGTTGTCATGCCTGCCCTGACCTCAGCCCCCGTGGGCGGCGCACTGTGCCCACGACGGCTTGCCTGTACGGCCCAGAGACGGCAGGTCCCACCCGTCAGCGGGGGTACAAAAGACGGCAAGAGCGCCACAAGACGGACCCGTTGGGAGTCGGCCCCCGGGAGTCGGCCGGCCCCTCCCACGGGCCCCACACACCATTAACCAGACAAGACGGGGAATGTCACAGTGATCGCCCGTCAGGCGGCAGCACTATTGCCACGACCCCGTGACCAAGCCAACGTCATTAGAGGCACGACTACAGTACCAGGCCTGTCGGCGGGGCCCGCCAGTCGGCAGGCCCCAGCAGTCGGCGGAGAAGACGGCGGCCTAAGAGACAGACGGCTGGGACCCACGCCCAGCCGGATTACCAGTGTATCCCTGGGGGTGGGCCTATATAAGCCCCCAGGGCACCCATGCATGGGGGATCGCTCCTTTAGACTAGACCAGATCATATAGGAAGGAGGGAGCTAGCCTCACCTTCTCCTACCTCCAGAAAACAGCTCAAGGAGCAACCTTGTACTCACTTTGCCATAGTGATCATGCGGAGACCCCGCAGAGCAGCAGTAGGGGTGTTATCTCCACGGAGAGCCCTGAAGCTGGGTAAGATTCGCTGGCGTGCATGCCTTCGCCTCATCCCGTTTCCAGGCACCGGCTACGTTCTACTCGCCCCCACCATGATAAGCCATCCTTTGGCATATGTCGCATCCAACCCCCGACAGAACAACTATGCTGAGACGAGAACGCAACCAAACACACCCTGTATGCCATGCATGTTCATACCATTTGTGCCTTTCTACTTCACTTACTGCACTACATTACTCAAGTTCGTACGTCCACTCCTGGGTACATGTCTGTCTCGTAGTTCCAGTGCCATGTGTTCTTCATATAGATGGAACGATCGTTGCATAACACGTGCGCCTTGATGCTAGATGTCTCGCGTGTTGGCAAAAGGATGAACAAAGCTCACGTAAAAAAATAGAGTGGAAGAACATAGATTCCGGACGACCAAGAAGGAGCAAGGAACCTCGTGGTGGAGCATCTGCACTCATAATATTTAATATTATTCAGCGATATAAAATTAACCAATCATCTCCATAGTGGACTAGAAGAGTACGAAACATGGCGGCCCAGTGTAGTTACATCATACTAGTACATGGCTAACCCACGTTATCACCAGTGCGACACCTATCTCTAGTAATCCAGCAGCCTGTATCGCTTCTCCCTCCTCGTCTCTATCAAAGTGCGGAGGGCTGGCGTTTCTGCCGTATATTGAGGTCGGTTAACTATCACATGTTAGCGACATGCCAAGAGCATTCTAAAAAAATTCCTTTCATGTTCCGTTTTCAAAAAGAAAAAAATCCTTTCACGTACGAATTTGCCTGTATGCTTTGAGCAACTTGCATGTCCTATACTGCTCCTGTTTGATACTCTAACTTAGCTAGAGGTTACACTAACTCATGACTAACCCTGAACTAACTGTAGCCAAAGAGGTGTTTGGGTGACAGGGTTAGATTGACAATAAATGCACTTCATGGAGAGAGAAAAGTGATTTTTCAGTGGTCCCAATGAGAACTATCTCCAGTTAGCACCTCTTGGGTGGGATAGTTTTTTTGGTGGGTTCGGTGCAACTTGCTCCAATTTAAACCCTCATGCTTGGATACTTTGGGGCTATTTGAGCCCCAACTAGCTCTAACTAACTCTAACCCATGGATCCAAACAGGGCCTATGGCCAGTCTCGACGCGGAGCAGTCGCGTGCACCGGGAAGCGGCGCTCTCTCGACCGTCGCACCACTTCAAAGCCGGCGCCAGTGAGAGGTCGCCTCTGCTCTGGCCAGGCATTAATGCGGCACTGACGCTCCAGGCGACGCTGACCATTTCACGCGGGAAGCGCGCGCTGGCAAGGGAGTATAGGTTTTGAACCGTTTCAGGTGTATGAGTAATGGTAGTTTGCAAAACTACTCAATTATTGCACTCAGTTTCCTAAGAAATTGTGGTAAAAATGTTACTCCACAACCCGCTTCCCTTCTCCTTCCTGCTCGTTATTTACGTGGCCATGTTAACATGGTTGTGTCAAAAAAATGTCACTTCCTGCTCGTGATTTGCGTTATATAATTACAAGCAAGATTCTCGTGCATTGCACGGAACATCAATATGCATTTTTTTACAAAACACCTGTTGTGATTGACCCATGCAGGAGTAATCCCATGTGTAAAAACTAATGATATCTCGAGAATTTTATCGGAAAACTGGTATCTCAAGAATGTCATCAAAAAAATGAAAGATGAGAGATAAGGCAAGGAGGAGTGGAGCGTGGTGGTGACTGGTGGTCGGAATGGGCGGAGGCATGGGGATGGACGGCGCCGGCAGGCGGCAGCGGCCACCATGCATGCTAGATTGTTCCAGAGACTTATTCCTTTTTTAATTGCTGAGCAATGAGGTTGCGGGAGATAATGATGTGGAGAGAGGTGCGGGTATCTTTTGTAAAATTGTCATAGTTTGCTTCCTATCCGTCAGATATAGATCATACGGTCAGTATTACAAGATGGCAGGCACACCATCATCGCCAACTCGTTTTTTATAAGGGTATACAGATGATAAGTTTGCTGACTACTAAAGTAAAGTGGAATCTGTCCATGTTATGCAAGTAAATAAAGGTGATTGTTTATCATACGGGTAAGGTTGGATGAAGGGTGGTAGGAACAAATGCTCCGCCTAGAGCATGTGTGTGTGAGATGGAGTCTTAGTGTGTGTG